>NC_047507.1:8051243-8062952 GCF_902827115.2 Pseudochaenichthys georgianus | reverse complement strand
TGAGTAACGTCCACTAATACCAAGGGAATAGGACACACTCGCTTTGAGCAAAAACAGTGATGAATTCCCACACACACACACGCACGCACACACACACACACACACACACACACACATACACAGGTTTGGATTAGGGCCAGTGCAGAGCTTCAGACAAAGATCTCTTATTTCTAATGGGATTGTGCTGCAGATCTCATCAGTCCACTGACTGACTGCAGCTTTTCACACACACACACACACACACACACACACACACACACACACACACACACACACACACACACACACACACACACACACACACACACACACACACACACACACACACACACACACACCATGTATACATCACTTCAGGGGACATTACATTGACTTACATGCATTTCCTAAAATTAATGATCCCCCTCATGGGGACCTCCAATTTGTCCCCATAAGGGAGGCGAGTCCCCACACGTGACTATGTAAACAGATTTAGGTCCCCACAAGTATAGTAATGCTAGTCCACACACACACACACACACACACACACACACACACACACACACACACACACACACACACACACACACACACACACACACACACACACACACACACACACACACACACACACACACACACACACACACACACACACACACACACACACACACACACACACCGAGCCCTGACATTCAATTAGTCCCAGTAAGATCACTGTATGGTTTCACAGGGATCAGACGGCTGTGGATCTTGAAGGCGCCTCCCATCTGTTGCTCTGCCCATGGCTTCTTCTGTCACGTTCTGATTGCTGTGGGAATGAGCCAGAGAGCATCGCGTTGCTGTACTGTGGAGGGAAGGAGCCAGACAGCTGTCCATAGCATGTTACAGACAGCTGGGGATTGGGTGGAAACGTTTCTATTCTCCACGTTTTTCTAAACTCGCTCCCCTTGGACGTGACCCAGATACAACTGAAGAGTAGATTCTGTTCAATGATGGAATTAGAGAAGATATGTTAGGATAGGATATACTTATTGATCCGTATTTGGGAAATGTTTGTGTTGCAGCAGCATAAACGACATGGCATTGTACAATAAGGTAAAAGTCAATATCATGTTCCGTGTGTATCTTCGTCCAGTCATGGAGCTCAAAGGGTAAAACAAAGAAATTAGCACTTAAAGAGTATAGTCCATTTTAAATTAATGCACCACTTACAATGGCTTTATTGCACGTATTGTAATTCGCCTTGGATACACCTCAGTTAAATAAAATGGACCCTATTCTCACATGTTTTTATGTATGTTAGCCGGAAAGAGTTTGAAGTGTTGTTGTAAAGAAATCTTTGTGCTCTCTTAAATATATTCAATGTCTTGGTTGAATATGAAGCGGATGCGACACAAGATTTCAGAACAAGATTTTCCTTTGGCTAAACTTGGTAAAGCACAGTTACAAACCGGTGCAAGTGAGTTAGTTTCCTTTTTTATAATGTTATCAGACCCTGATAATGATAGCAATGCTTTCAGCAGATTGATGTTGCCCCAACAGGATTACAGCCAGTTAGACACAAACAAGGAGCATTGAGCGGGAAGTATAGGCAGAAATGGAATATAATATAGTTATAACTTTGATTTCATTTGTAATAATAATAATAATAATAATAATAATAGATTTAATTTGTTAGCGCTTTTACAGGTGCTCAAAGACGCTTTACAGATATAGTGAAGGGAAAAGAAAAGGAAGGAACAACAAATAAATATATAGTTAAAGTTAAAGTCAAATAATACAATTTGTGTATAATTACTTGAAACCGAGAACCTTTTATATCTTAATGGAGGGCGGTTCTTCTTCATGAAGTCTGCCCTGTTGTACCGCCGTGTTTCTACAGTAGCCCAAAATGGACAAACCAAATTCTTGCTCTCGAGAGGGTATTTTGCCTCTAATTGCAATTGGATTACAGTTTGTAAATACTGGCACTGAGATACTACCATACAGGTTGTTGGGTTTACTCTGAGTAAATATAATGTCTTTCTTTAGCAACCAGTCGCTGTTTTTGTAAGGAAGTATTTAAACTCTATTATGCTCTTTTTAGAAGCGCTTGTAACTATCAGGATATCTGTTGTCCAGTGTAAAGAAGGCCGGCAAGGCGAAGATGCACATATTAGTCCTACGTAAGCAAGGCCTTGTGTTAGCACTTCAAAGTAATTATGTGTGTGTTTGTGTGTGATTACACTAAACAGTGTTGCGTGGACGGATGAATAAGATTCCCATCAATCCAACAGTCTGAGCTGTGAAGCCCCGGGGACACAGACCAGCTCCGCTCATTAGTTCTCTAACAAACCAATCTACTTACCGTTGAGCTGAATCCTCGGTGTGAGACAAAGCGAACGCCTCCAGGCGTACATAGAGAGAGGCAGCAATTTATCACCCGAACACTCTTCCAAAAAGATACACCGTGTAGCGCCAATGTAGCACAGATTCACCTAATCTATGTCTTTTATCTGGACCCTGAGTCTGTAATAAAGTTTCATTCATTCACCTGTTTGGCCTGTGAGTGATTCGGAGTTGGAGAGGAAAGGAGGAGACATATTAGTCCTCTGACTTTAAAAGCATAAATAAGGCAATGATTAAAATCCTCATCTTTGAAAATTAAATCAGTTCTAATCAAGCTCCAAACTCCAAGTCTCGTGTCCAAAAGGGGAGGACTCCACTGGTTTAAAAAACAAGTCCGATTGCGTAGAGTTGATTCTTTCTTTAAGTTGTGACACTTAAACTACTTATACATTGATTTCTAACTTCAGTTAACAGTTTCCTAATGAGTTTATGTTTTGAATCACTTCAAGTCTTAATATGTTATGATGTTCATTTTGTACAATATGCGCACATTTATATTAAAAAGCAAATAAAACAGGATGGAGGCGTGTGGCACAGTGGTTAGTGCGTTGGTGTTCGGATCAGGGTGGCACAGGTTCAAACCCCACTGCAGCCAGCATGTCGTTGTGTCCCTGAGACACTTGCTCCTGTGCGGATTGCCCACAGTATTGAGTATGTAAGTCGCTTTGGATAAAAGCGTCTAACAACAAGTGACATGTAAAGTAATGTGGTTTAGGGCTTTGCTACTTTGTGATTGACAAGTTGCCTGCATTGCATCGTTAAGCATTAAAACAATCGAAGGAGTTTGCTGTTAATTGTACGGTACCTGTAGATTCATTGTGTTTCAAAGAAGCACTTCGCTGACTGAGCTAGCTTGCTAGCACTAGCACGAGAGTTAGCTGCTAACGGTACCTGGCACTGTCGGGCCTCGTCTTGCGCAGCCTCATGTCCTAATATGACCACCTCTGACTCTAAAGCAAAATGCTACATCTGAGGCATCAAAACACTGGAACGCAAACAAATGGGTGACTACGTCCACCTATTTACCGTTAATGTGTTTATCGGAGTGGAATAAGCAAACGCACAAAGTCAGCTATTCTTATGGTTACTAAATGCAAGTAAAAAAAAGGATAGTTCTGCTGTCCAATGGTTTGAATACTATAATCTTATATTTCACACAAATGTTTGTAAACAGTGATACTGCTATCAAGTAATAGTTTAATCTTTCTGACCGGTCAGTACTGGAAGAAAATGTGCCTTCTATAGCCGCCGATATTTTCACGCTGCCTCTGCTCAGCCTCAACAAACAGCCTGCCTGAGACGCTGTGTTTAGTTTAGACAAACATTCCCACAGTTCTCCCAGCTGAAATCAAAATAGCTTTAAAGCTCCCTCAGAAACACGGGAGAGGCAGCTGGTCCCGGGGAGGGAAGAGAGCTGAGTGAATGTTGAAGTGATTGCAATGAGAGACGTCAGCACTGTACGAAGTTAACCTTTACCAAACTATCTAATGTTTCAGGTTTGATTACTGATATAATTAACACTGTCAGTGTGGGCAGCCGCTCCACATTTGCACCCTGAGCACTGTTACATTAACGTCTATTAAAAGGTCTTTACCCAGGTGCGTTTCAATCAACTTAAGTTAAAAACCGAAACATTGGAACATTCTTGAAATATCCAAATGTAAGTATAGTTAGTAAGTGCTAAATGCTAAATGTTAAAAACTGCAATGGAAAGGCATTGAGCTCTTATGATCACTCGACAAGAAATAGTAAATACATGAAAATATGAAAATGTTATATTTCCTGTTTTAAATTTGATTAACAGCAGTGGAAGGAAACGAGCATTCATTCTCATTTTCTTTTGAAGATTTGATCAAAACATGAAAAATAATTCCAATACATCTGGATGGAAACCTAGTGATTAGTCCTCCAAGTAGAAAGGTTCTCTAATTACTCTCTTCTTTTGTTTAGCATTGATTATCTTGCACATACAGAGCTTCCGAACATCACTGGCTTTGTAGGATTTCATAAACAACAGTCAATAACGGTATTCTACTGTTTATGGATTCTGGGAAAGAGGATTTGTAAATGTTGAAAAAGTACTTTGTCATCTGGCGAAACCCATTGTGTTGATCCCAACTCAGTTTGAGGGCTTATGGAGGGCAGTGGGGCAGGACACTGACCTACACACAGTCCTATTGTCGGGCGGGTTGTGTTCCTGGCAGAAGGGAAGGGAGGAGAGGGTTAACACTGATTTCATTGTTGCACCGGCGGGCTGCACTGATGGGGCCGAACACCGCTTTGTCCCGTCGAAAACAGCCATCTAATTTGCGAATAAAAACTCACACATGCATGCCCTAAATAACAGACCAGACACAAACACCCATAGACTGCTGCCATAAATAATGTACTGTCCTTGCAACTTGAGCCCAGTAAGTGCAGGCTTTTGTGGAACCAAAAATAAAATGGTAAGACAGAACAAAGTCTATTAGTGTATGTTTGACAAGCGAGGCCCCTTGTCTGTTCCTTTCAGTGGTGAAGCTACTGAGAAAAGATGCAAGCAATGTGGTGGAAGTGCAACCATGATAAGTGTAGATATAGGATGTGCAGGATGAAGCATGCAACATCAGCTTTGTAAAGCTTGTGACAAATTAGCACATGCATTCCTCTGCTCTTGCTGTTGGAGCAGGATACATCTTCTACCTGTAGCCAACCAGCCGCTCCACCATTCCTCACGGCCGCCATTAATTACTGTAACAGCCTCACAGAGACTGATCCACTAATGACCAGCTGTACACTGTTAACAGCCTGCTGCCGCCGCTCTGGTCAATTCTGTGCTGGAAGCTACGGAAGAGCCTCGGTAAAAAATAACAAGACACCCTCTTTAGCTAATGAGCCGGTGCAGAATTCCTCCTCTCTATCCTCTCCATCTCCACAACCCACTCCCTTGTGTTGACTCACTTTTGGCTAACCTCTATCCCGTCATACTTTTGATTTTTTATGACACCCTCCCTGTTTTTCCTGCAAGTGTTCCCATCGTCCCTGATCTTTCCTCCCTCACACTTCTTGCTGCCTTTTTGTGTTAACAGCCACGTTCTGCCTGCCTTTGCCTGATCTGCCCTCGGTCTAGAGAACCCAGCTATGCACAATGAAATCTCCTCTGACAAAAAGTGCCTGAGCGGTAAGGGCAGCCTGTCTGTTCGTAGTGTCCTCATAAAAAACAATTGTCATCTCACATGCAGTTTCACGTCTGTCTGAGTTTGAAGGCGTCTGGCTCAATGCACGCATGCCTTAACTCTCCAATATACAACTACAGGCTGTGTTTAGAGAGACAGAGGGGAAGGACAAGCATTAGTTATTCACCTACAAGTACATACATTGTTGAATAAATGAAATCAGAAAATACATGCCATATTTAGCTATTATTCTTGCTTGATTTGATTACATCTTTTCATTTATCTACTATAATATTTTAGAAATTATTCAAGTTATATCTATTTTATAGATTTTTAAAAATATGTGTGGATGATTAAGTCATTTGTTGTCTTCCATTCTGTTGGCAGAACGCGTTTCCAGTGGAAAATCGAAAATCCAGAATAATATTGAAAAATTGCAGAACCGGAAAAAATTGGATGCATCACATTTTCTTTGATCCATTGCCATTTTATTTATTTATTTATTATTTAACAGATTATTTACTATTTTCAGAGGACATTTTTTGTCTTCCATAAAAGCACTAATTGTGGACCACAGATACCACGGTGCGTGTTCTTTGCAGTCTTCTCTTTATATTCAAAGGTGGAAGGCTGAGGCAACACATGGAAGTATGTAGCAGCACCACAGCCGTTTCAACAGTGACGACCTCATCTATTTGAACAACGTCTTCTCAGAAAAAGGCTTCAGATGAATAGAGAGTCTGGCAAACTGCTCCATAATCAAAGCGGAGAGGGAAGTGACGGTTCCCATCAGGGTTTCTGATTCACTACGGTTTACAGAGGGGTTAGAGCCACGGCTGCTCCTTCAACCGAGTGTAAAAACAACTGTATCATCGAGATGTAGTTTCCTGCTCCGTTCTGCCCTGATCTGGTCCTTTCCTCATCACCAGTGAGCTCACATTTTGATCTAGCACAGTGATGAGCTAATGGCAGCCTGTGGGCGACACCGAGCCCTCCCCTGCCTTCATTTAGCCTCCAGATCAATGTGCTGCCTCCTGGGTTGTTAGTGCTGCCAAACTATTTCAGGGTCCCGTCCATTAAAAGGCACATGTTATGCAGATGGCAACACGAGAGGATGCTTCAATGCTACTTTTTCACTGCAATTATGGGCTTCAATATGGGGCGATACTGTCTGCTGAGGATATTCCAGTGTTTGAGTAATCATGACGTATTGTGTGGAAGTGACTGGGATCCTTCTTCATATCTAAAAGTCAACATTAGGCCTGACTTAAAGGTTGTTTTGCACATTTTGTAAAATAAAATGTCCCAAATATGCATACATTTACTGATCTGTTATTCGATATTAAGAGGCAACTTGTTTGGTATTACAATTCAATTCAATACAATTACAATATATATGTATAAACATATTGAATTGAATAGATGGGCCCCAATTGTACTGATATCTGATCGTGCTATTTGAGAAAGCTTTGCCCCCATAGTCGAGAGCTTTTTGTGAATAGCTAAAAATAGAGAAAGATACCTGATTCTTAGCATTTGTTGTTTTGACTCTGTATAGAATAGTAAATAGATTCATAGTAAAGCTGAAGACTGCTGAATATCGAACTATCTTGGTTAATGTAATTACATTGTTATGGAAATTCGATTCAACAAAATAAGAATAAAAGTTAAAAAAAGTGCAGAACAGGAAGAATTTCAGAAGGAGGTTTGCACTCACAACCAACTTGACAATTTACCAAACATTTAATCATCCTTACAGTGAATGATGTAACAGTTAAAAGTATGCGTTTAGGTGACGCTCAAATGATGTCCTGTAAATGGCATCATGTCTGAGTAGTGCAGGCCAGTCCCTTCCCTCACATCTGAGCCTTTGTGTGCCTCTGAACGGACTCTTTTTTCTCTCTGCTGCCCAAGCGGAGGATCCGGGTTTGTCTTTATGTGGGGGTGTTGGGGGGGGGGGGGGGGGGCAGAGTGGGAGTCACACGTCCGGCCTGCTGTGTCTGTCTCTATCTTTGTTTCTGTTCCAGTCATTCCGCGTGTCCAACTGCCTCTGAACCCTGATCTGGGACCCTTTCGTCCCTTTAGTCTCTGAGCGCCCAGAGGAGGGAAGGAGAGAGAGAGAGAGATGGCAGAAAGAAAGAACGTTTTACAGAAAGAAAGAGAGAGGAACAAAACAGCTGACATATACAAAAAGAGAGACAGTAAAGAAGAGAAACTCTGAATGAAGGAATGCCAGAGAGACAGCCTCTGAGTTCGAGCTTCAGTCTGCAGGTCGTTCTTCTCCTGAGCAGCCACAGACCTCAGACGTCTTGTGGTATGAAACTAAAGACTTTGAGTTGTGGCAGGTTTGACATGCGATCTCATCACCAGTGGACACTGCGGGCGGCTTTTCTTGTGACAGACGATTTACCCGTGTGAGAGTCCTTGCGCTAATCAGAGGTCACCGGGGTCGTCAGCAGCCAGGGAGGACGTATCGATCAAGGTGATTCGATGGGAAACAGGGCTGGATAGGGAAGCAAAATCAATGCGAGGATATCCATCTGCAGCTAACCTTTGGTTCTCCACAGGCTTCAGCTCTAAGTAGGAACAATCAATGCTGTGATCAATCATTGTATACCTGAGTGGGGAAAAAACTTCAGGGTAAGCAATTTGTGTAAACATGTAGCCTGTAATCAAAAGCTGGATTTCTATTGGGTGGAGAATGCGATTAAAGTTAAGCCTGCTGATCTTTTAAAAAAAACGAAGAAGCAAAGTCAATCATCCGTTAAATTCAGTGTTCTGTTTGACACGATGTCCTCGGCTGGTTACATTAACACGGAGCTGTTCTCACACACGTCGGACAGGCAGCTCCTGATTGTAACTGACATGTTGCTTTGTCAGCGCTGCTCCCTTTTTGCTACGGGAAGGCCCCGGAGACTAAAGTGCTTCTTATTGTTAACAGTGCACGGAGAGGAGAGCGGGAAAACGCATCCGCACAAAGACAGAAATGCCATGAAGACGACTCACACCTGCACTCTCTGGGTCTCTCTTTTTCCCGCGAAAGATTGCAGAAAGACCCGTTTCTTGTGACGGCTGCACAGTCAGTGGCCGTTTCTCAATCGCGAGGATGCTTCCAAGTCACTTCCTTCAGAAACGAAGCCAGTATGCTTCCAAGCCACGGCTTCGGAAAATGAAGAAGAATGGAACTGGCTAACAAGTGTTCCACTCTCTCTAACGGTTTCAACATAAACTGTACCGAAAATAAATACCTCACGATGTCTATCTAATTAGGAATTTGCTTTACTTTCACGGAACACATGTTTGGTGATAACAGATGTAACAAAGTAACATATTTACCAACACGTGTTCTACGCCACTACATACTTACATTTAAATGTGTGCTGCGTCGGTTCAGGCATTCTCCGCAAGGGTTTTTTAAATTGGTCCGTGCGCAAAGCATTGTGGGGATTTTAAGGACGCAAAGTCTACCCATGTGCAGCCTCGAAATTTCCCCCAAACCAAGGACGCGGCCTCGGTGGAATTCCAAGTATGCTGGAGATTGGAACAGTCCTTCGGCGGCACTCGATGACGTAGCATCCTTGAAATATTGGCTTGGAAGCCAGTATCCTCGAGATTGCAATGGCCAGACTCCTTCGTTGCCATCCATCAGGAACATCATCAGCTCCTGCGGGGTGCTTTCTTTCACTGTTATGGTAGTGAGCAGCGACGGAAACTACTTAAAGGGAAAGCGTGCCATTTCACACATCAAAGGTCTCTGAAGTTCATATAAAAATAAAAACTGTAAAAAGCCTTTTGAGCTTCCACGAGGAGTTGCACCAGAACTGTTGGGATTTCAGTTATAGTTGAGGCTGAAGACTACGGGTTTGGAGATACTTACAACATCTGGGGGTGTAATTGTAGAAACAAGTGAGTATTTTTGTCTTAGGCTAGCAGCTTCGAATGCTTCGAACATATTTATTTGGTGGTCGAGATGAATTGTGGGTAATGTAGGCACCATGTTTTGGCACAATAATAATAGAAGACAATATCTCTGGTTCTGCTGTTTCCATTTTGACCCTTTTTTTTACTTTGAGTACAACAAAGTGTCATGAGTGCAAAGCTTAACCAAATAAACGAGTGCATTGGCAAAATGTATGTGGTTATCCAAAATAAAATAAAACAGCTCTGATGATGTTGTGCGGATGATCTCTTTTCTTAACGAGGGCTCTCGAGTTGATTATATTTAGACTTCAATGAAAGACTCTTCTGCTTCACAATTTTGAATAATAACCAAATGAAGGAACAGACTAAAGAGTCTGCATGGCACTATTCATACACATTATTGACATGTTTCTCAGCTTGTAATGACCATCATTGACAAGATCATACAAAATGTAATGATAGATTGTTGTAAGTATGCATCAGTGTGAGCAAAACAAAACATGGCGTACAGAAGAAAACACACACACACAGTGACAGTACACAGTCTGCCAGGTAGACGTCACGTCTTCCTGTCAGTCTGCTTTTAGATGTTTGTGTTTTAGTCTTTGTGGGGTGCGGGTTCTGGCAATGCTCGCACATACTGCAGCCTGTATGAACTGTCAGCTGTTCCCACCCTAAGGTTTCAGTTGTCCTCTCCAAAGCTGTCTGTTTCTCTGATCCCAGACACAGTGAGGCACCCAGGAGGCATCCTGTCAACAGAGCCGAGCTGCAGCGACATGCTCCTGTCCCGCTGTCACAACAAACTGTACAGCACTGCACTGACACGGCACTCTTTTAGGCACAATCCTCTTTTTGGGGGGACTAACATTGTTGCAGCTTAATCCTGACGGCAGGAGGCTTTAGGTTGTGGCTCATTATGAGATTCATTGTCTCTAAACATTAGAGACTCCCAGGAATCTTTCCTTTCCTGCTATTGTACTATTTTACCCAGCGGTGTATTTAGAGCTGCTGTGCTGCGCTCACCACGGGCTGAATAATCTTCACATCATTCCCAGTATAGACATGGCTTGAAAGCCTCATACAGTTATCTTGCAGGTAAAAGCTCCTCACAACCCACATGCTGCTGTTCTGACGCATGCACTTAAAAGGCTGCGACATGTATCAGTGCACGCTCAATATGTGCCGAAAAATGCAACGTGTCAACAAAATGACTTGCTGACTATTTTTTTCACTGAGCAACTTTGCCTTTCTTGCCAAAAGTCAGATAAGCAGATCAATACCACTCTCTTATGTATGTGTGAGGTAAATATTAATTTAGAGCCAGAACACACTTAGCTTAGCTTAGCACACATACTGTATGAAGGGGGAAACAGCTAGCTTTGCTCTGTCCACCTAACATCATCTGTATATCTCATTAACATGTTTACCTTTATGTCTAATCGTACCACTTGTTGTAAGGGTTTAGTGGGCTTTAGTGGTACTGGTAAGCAGATTATGTCACCTTTAAAAATAAGCAGGCTAGCTGTTTTCCTTCCTACACATTTTACTATATGTTGTTTTTCTTTACATTTGGTATTGTAACTCAAACGAACAGTACAGACCAGTATGTTCCCTGTTTCTCGTTCCTCGTGCAGTCACGCTGCATTTCACTCCTCCACTTCACACAACGACCTTGTTCAAAGCTTTATTGCAACCATGCTGATGATCCGGAGAAAGGGATCGCATGGTATGTAAAATAAGGTCAATTTAGCGAAGCACCTGATTGCTTGCTTTTGCTTTTTTAAGAAGAGCAGTGGATCCAACTATAATCCTTGGGAATGAAAGCACATTAGAAAATGGAAACAGCTGACCAGGAATATATTTAATTCATGTGATATTATATAAGACTTTTCATAACCTCTGCATAAATCCATAAGAAGAGGATCCGACCACCTCATGTCTCTCGCTTAAAGCTCAATGTCTCCCCCTTCTGGCAACCTGCATTTGACCCCTGTGTGACTGTGCAATGGGTCTCAAACGATTTGTCATGATTAAATAAATACCAGGTAGCACCTACATCCAGAGTGGAGTGAACTTGTCTGTGACATAATCTTGTACGGTGTTAGATTGAAATGTTGACTAACTTGCCTTTCAGCCTCCATTTTCCAGGTATCAGTTACAAAACGTTACCTGAACTTATGTCTTGCTAACTTCCTGTCCTCCTTGTTGTGATTCCAGCTGAGACCGAGCGAGGCCAGAGGCTCCCAGATGTGGACGCAGCACA
>NC_047507.1:7956243-8046243 GCF_902827115.2 Pseudochaenichthys georgianus | reverse complement strand
AATCACCTAAAAAGGCCTACACACTGATAAGGGATGCACACTCTGTATTGCTCAGACTAGTATTAGATAATGTGTCTAATTAAAGGCGGGGTAGGTAAGTTTGAGAAACCGGCTCGAGATCGCTGGAATTTGAAAAAACACAACCGGAGAAAATCTGCCACTTCCTTACAGAGCCCCTCCTCCAACACACACGAACGCGCACATGACCAATGAGGGCACGAGATCAGTGTGTGCCCCGATGGAAGGCTGACAGGCAGGGAGGCCATCCAATCCGATTGGTTGTACTTTTTACAGTATTACGGCTTCTACAGATGACATTTTTTTATGGATTTGTTGTCAAAGCACTTCAGATATTCATTGCTCTCGGGATGTTAAGAGCATTCAATGGAATATAACAAAAAGTGTATCTCGAGCCGGTTTCTGAAACTTACCTACCCCACCTTTAAGCGATTAGTTTGAATTCACTTTTTTTAACATCTGTTTTGTTTATGTTTCGTCTCTGCTGCTGTTTTATAGTCAAATCAAAGCATAATGTAATCAGCGGAAGGTTTCTTACCAGCAATTAGAGTTTGGAAAGGAAAAGTTAGGTGTTTTTTTTAATGAGCTTGTATGAGGAACAAAAAGAAAGGCACACCTAAAGAATTCTGTTCAGAGGATAGTTATACTTACAATATTTTCAGCGCTTCTGACAGCTATTTCTGATAAGAACCTAAACCTTTCTTTATATAACAGTTTCAATTGACCAAAACTGTAATTTTACCACAACGAACACAACTAAATGAGTAGTTACTGTGTTTTGTGAGGTAAAAAAGGAATTTAAAAAGGCATAAAACGATATAACGGCTTCAGGAGAGAGCTGGCTGACAGTAATGGAAATATTTCAAATATACTGTACTGATATAGAGTGATGTAGCCATAGAATAAACATAGATATCAACATTCAACCCTACTTCAAGACATCAATGCATCCCTTTAATGTATTGTATTGTTACATTTCCAAAACTTAAAAAATTATTGAATTTTGGATATGTAGGAAGTTATGTTACTGTTATCTTGTATGAAATCAAGAATAATACACAACGCAAAGATAATACACATGTGTTTAGGATCCTTACCTGCAATTCAGTTGAGATGATCATGTCTTCTTCTCATATAACACCTTTTTACCGTTTAATCACATGTTTTCTTTACATTATGACTAATGTTGAGTCTCGTCTTTCAATCTGTAGCTGAGAATTGAGGCAATGAAAACAGATTCGTCGATTGACACCAAATTAAGAGTTGAAATTGGAATATCAGACATCAACGACAACCCACCTCGATTTCAGAGGGATCTGTTTGAAACCAGCGTTGATGAGGACGCAACACAAGGTAGAGGATATAGTAAAGTGATATGCCTTTTCTTGTTTCCTCACAATATCTGGTGAGTACATCCCTTTCTTTGCTTTGTCATTTCCCAACAGGCTCCCATGTTCAGACTATGGTCGCCTACGACAAAGACGAGAGAGGGACGCCAAACTCAACGTTCCACTATGAAATTAAGTCTGTGTCTCCAAACCATCCGGACACTGAGTTCACTATTGATTCTCAGTCGGGGACAATGTCCTTCAAAGGGTGTTTGGATCATGAGGCAAGTGTCTGTACATTCGTTGCTGTAAGTTCGTTTATTGCAGCAGTTCTTGTTCTGCAGGGTCTTCACTGGATCGTACAACGTAACACATGATAGCCAGAGTGTACAGAATATGCTGTTTTTCTGTTTACAGTCTGAAAACATTTAACTTATGTTTGAAAACACACCTGTTGTATGTGAAGCAGAGTGAGTTGACCTTCTTTAAAATCTGAAGATGATATGATATATATATAAAAAGATAGCTGCACCCTAACACCTTTAGCTCACTATTGATTGTGCTGATAATGCCACTTTTTGATAATACAATTACCATTAAAGAAGATAAATGGACCCTGACTGGATGGTAGCCCAGTTCTGTATTTTATAAATCTAATCTTGTGTTGAGGTGGCTGAGATGTTCACAGTGGTGGTGGAGGCCAAGGACCACGGTGACGTAGTCAGTCTGTCCAGCTCAAGCACTGTTATCATCCACGTCCAGGACGGCAACAACCACCTCCCAGCCATCAGCGGACAAACAGTGAGCTCCTTTTCTTTATTTGTTGACATAACAATGATTACACATTAACACACAGTTCTTGGTGCTTCACACTCACACTCACACACACACACACACACACACACACACACACACACACACACACACACACACACACACACACACACACACACACACACACACACACACACACACACACTCCCACACACTCACACACACACATGCATATGATGATGCTGATGTCCATTCATGTTAGACATGGCATGTTGGTGTTGCCATTTAAAAATAGGATTATGTTTAGATCTGAAATGAGTATAAGAAATTCTACAATGATTGATATAAGGGAGAACGTTTGTTTTGTATGGAAAGTTGAGGAAGGTTAAGAAATTGAAAAAGAAACAATTACAATTGTTAATGGCAATTTATATTTTTGTTTTAAACATAGTTGGAATGAAAAAGAAAAACAACCAGAGAAACAAACGATACAAACAAGTGATAAGACATATTAAAATAGGTTATAAGGAATAAATACAACTGATTCAACTCACATTAAAAAAACACAGTAACTAATTTACTTTACACTTTAAAATAAGCCATTCCAGCTCTGTTAGTAATAAACAACAGTAGCCTATAATCCGCTCATCGACTCCAATATGGGAAAGAATTAGATGCTCTATATCAGATTCCTTTCCCTTGACCTCTGCCCTTTTGAATCATACAACAGGGCTCTGGGAAAGTAAAAGAACATGAAATCGGCACGTCTCCTCTGCGGCTGCATGCGACAGACAAAGACACGCCAAGCAGCGCGGCATGGAGAGCTAAATACACCATTCAGGGCGACGAGGGAGCGCACTTCAAAATAGAAACAGACCCGGACACCAACGATGGGATCCTGACGGTTGTAAAGGTAAGAGCTGCTCAGCTGCATACTTTACATTACAGTGACACATCTGTAGTCTGGTGTGTAATTAGGTGTAATGTGTATTATTACTGTACCTTTACGTCAGCCATGTTTGTCCTTGTGTGTCTCTAATGACAATGTATTGTATGTATTGTATGATTCAGCCGTTAGACTTTGAGGAGGAGGCCCTGAGGGAGTTGACCATCTCAGTGGAAAACGAGGCGCCATATTTCTCTTGTAAAGTGAAGGAGAGGCCGCCATCGGGCCTCTGGAAAGTTGAAACTAGTAAGGGTGACGTTCCTCCGCCGGACACTGTAAAAGTTAGCATCGAAGTGGAGGATGTCAACGACCCCCCGATGTTCAGTGTGAGTGTGAAAGAGGTCGCGTTCGAGGAAAACGCACCCATCGGGACGTGGGTGGAGAAAGTGACCGCCGTGGATCCTGACTCAAGAGATTTTGTGTAAGTGGGAAGTTTGATCCAACATGTTTTAGCTTATCTGGGAGCTCTTTCACTAAAGCAGTGGCGGTTCTAGACCAATTTGACTGGGGGGGCCACTGGGGGGCAGTTATTTTCTGAGGGGGGCACAATAAATGCAGGACGAAAAAGAGAACTCGACAGTATGAAGTAATTGCGCATAAGAAAACAATGCAATACAGTTATTGGTATTTGTTTCAGTACACTTATTTATTTCAGATAGATCTTATAGTTATTACTGTTAGCTTCAGCTTAAGTTATAGTGCAATGTTTGCACTAACACCATATTTATATAAAAATAAAGGCAATAAACAGTTACATCTCTACTTTACATAAGGGTGTCTGCACAATCTCACATTACAGCAACAAAATCCTGCGGTTTTTGGCAAACCGAGTACCAGAAAATATACATTTAAAAAAAACAAAAAACTTTTCATTGTTAGGGGGGCCACAGGTCAGTGTTAGGGGGGCACTGGCCCCCCCTGGCCCCCGTCTAGAACCGCCCCTGCACTAAAGCAAGTCGTATTTGTCCACAGGTACAAGGTAGGAAGCGATCCTGCTGGCTGGGTGACGGTGGATCCTCAAACAGGAGACATCACGACAGTCGGGACACCAGATAGAGAATCTCCTCATGTCAGCGACGGCTTCTACACCATCTTACTGCATGCCTTGGATGATGGTAAAACTCAAATTGATGCTGACTGGCACTGACACAAACCGAATTTAAATGAACAAATATATGTTTGATTTAAATCCTCACTGCTTTAAGATGGATGGACTTTTATTAATCCCTCGTGGGGAAATTGTTTCTCTGCATTTGACCCATCCTAGTGTTAGGAGCAGTGTGCTGCCATTTTGAACGGCGCCCAGGGAGCAGTGTAGGGAACGGTGCCTTGCTCAGGGACACCTCGGTAGCACTTGGTCTTGCCGGGACTTGAACTGGTGACTTTCCAGTTGCCAAGCCCAGTCCCTATCGACTTCGCCCACTATTTGTGTCTCCGGGGCTGGCTTTAGTGGCCCCTGACTTTTCACTCCATCTGTGAAATATCTCAATGGATTTTGAACTCAATTTGGTACTGACCTTTATGTTTCCCAGATTATTAACCCTGGAAACTTCGGTGATCATATGAGGTACACATGTGTAGTTTTTCATGAAATTTGACACACATTCAAGCCTCACCTCAGGATAACTCTAGCACCACCATCAGGTCATCAATTCTATCCGTCCAATATATTAGTTTTCTGCCCAAATACCAGCTATACCCAACCTTTGTTATTCTTTGTGTTTATGAAAGTGAGCAAGCACACACCCTACTTCTGGGATGTGGTTAAATAGTCAAGATTCTTAGTTATTTTATTCTCCCTTAATGGCAGACGTCATTAGGTCAAGTGAAGTAAAATCCAAATGAACGTTCACAAGGCTATGAATTATGCAACAGCAGATGTGATTGTCAAGGCATGGAATTATGCGACGACATTATCTTTTTCATTTCTGTAAAGGACGGTCGAGAGTACGCCGTGTTTGAGGAGATAAGAAAAAGGAAAGAATCATAGTACCTTTCTTCAGCATTAGAGAATTAGACCAGGTCATTGCTTAGATGTCTCCTGCATGTCACAGTCACCATCCAAAGAAAAAATCATCTTCAGTGAAGAAGGTCAATTAGCAAATGTTTTCATTCTATCCTGCAAATCTAAGACAGTGAAAATGGTTTGATCATTATACCTGCTGAGCATAAACATGTCTGCAACATCAGTGTGTGTGTGTGTGTGTGTGTGTGTGTGTGTGTGTGTGTGTGTGTGTGTGTGTGTGTGTGTGTGTGTGTGTGTGTGTGTGTGTGTGTGTGTGTGTGTGTGTGTGTGTGTGTGTGTGTGTGTGTGTTAGCATGCATGATGATAGTATTCAGCTGGAAGTACAGCCTTAAAGGTCCCATGTCATGCTTTTCCGGTTATTACCCGTCCCCTTGTGTGTCATGTAGCTTTGTATGCATGTAAACGGTCTGCAGAGTCACACACCCTCAAAGTTCACCCTGTAGCGAGTAAAACTCTAACAAAGAAAAGACCTGTCTATGCTGCCCCAGAACGCCTCGTTGGAGATTTCTCTTTTACTTCCTGGGTACAGTGACGTGCCCATACCCAAATCAAATCAAATCAAATTTTATTTTTATAGCACATTTAAAAACGATTTCCGGTCGAGCCAAAGTGCTGCACATGCAGATAATAAATAACACATTACTACCGATGTAAACAGAAGACAATAAATTACAACAGCAAATATAAAAATCAAACACAGGGAAGTGTCATGAGTCGTGCTCTGCTATGATTAGAAGGCCAGGGTGAAGAAGTGAGTTTTTAGTTTTGATTTAAAAACCCCTAGGGTCTGGGCCGACCTCACATGGAGGGGCAGAGTGTTCCAGAGCCTGGGGATAGCCGCCGCGAAAGCTCGGTGCCCTCGGGTTTTTAGCCTGGTTTTAGGCACTACCAGTAGCAGCTGGTCAGCAGACCTTAACGCTCTGGCTGGGGTGTAGCGCTGGAGGAGTTCAGCTATATAGGCCGGAGCCAGCCCATTTAGTGCTTTAAAAACAAATAAAAGGATTTAAAAATCAATTCGGAACCGAATTGGAAGCCAGTGCAATGAGGCCAGAATTGGGGTGATGTGGTCACGCTTTTTGTGGCCAGTGAGGAGAGTGCAGCTGCGTTCTGCACTAGCTGCAGGCGTTTAATTGAGGCCTGGTCCATACCCACGTATAGAGCGTTGCAATAATCGAGTCTCGAGGTCACAAAGGCGTTGATAACTCTCTCCAGGTCTTTGAAAGATAAAAAAAAAAAATGTCCGGAAAAATGTCCGGACCAATCTGTGATGCTCCTCAGACACACACACTCTCTCAGCGGCGAAACTGTGACGCCCTGGGGGGGGGGGGGACTTACACTGTAGGTGCGCCGCGTTTGGGGGTGCGGGTGCTAGTGGAGCCTCGCAGATGGGGGTGCTGCAGCCCCCTCTGCACCCCCCCTTCCCGCGTCCATTCGCGATGTCTCGCTGTCTCGCAGACCCCACGCAGCAAGCAGGAAATGAACCCAGCTCACACTGTCCGCTCCTCGCAGCAGCGAGCCGTGCAACGTCCCGCCAACACGGCACCCAGACCCCACGCAGCATTCTCATCTGTTTGTCATTGCTGGTGTCATTTTCTGGTTGCTAACGCCACTGTAACACATAATCACTGATGTTCTGCTGTAACGGTGGTGGACTCATCAGAACAGAGTGGGCGAGCTGACCAATCAGAGCACAGTGGGCTCTGATTGGGAGGGGGGGCAGGAGCTCCAACAAGGCGTTTAGGACAGAGAGTGAATACACATACTTTACAGAGATGCTGTTTGAGAAACCAATGTGAGTTTGGGAAATTGCACAATGTAAATCTATTTTAGTAGACCTCAACAATGGCATTATAATCAGTAGAAATGGCCAGGTCATGGGACCTTTAAAGTGTTGCTACATAACTGCATTATGTTTCTCTGTTGGATAGGAGTGCCACCCATGACAGGCACAGCCACTTTGAACATCCATGTGACTGACCAGAACGACAACGTGCCTCAGCCAACAGTGGACTTTGTGGATGTGTGTGTGTCCGACGGCGCCTCCAGCACCAACATCTCAGCCTTTGACCTGGATGATCATCCCTACACGGGGCCTTTCACATTTGAACTGCTGGGTGACGTCAAAGGAAAATGGAAGCTGAATCCCTCACATGGTAGAACTAGTTATATGTGGTAAAATATGTCGAATATAAAGACAAATATTATTTAATTGTGTGTGATTATTTCTCACAGGGTACACAGCCGGCCTGGTGAAGGAGCCTGGTGTTTATTCCGGACCACACACAGTTGATGTGAAGATCTCTGACATGCAGGGACAGTTTGCCGTGTACAACCTCAGTGTGACCGTGTGTGACTGCAGTGTGACGCCAAACTGCAGACACCCCCAAAGCACCGCCACAACGGCTGCTCCCGGGGCTCTGGCCATAGTGTTCGCCTCACTACTTTTGATCATGTGTAGGAAACCAAATTCCTTTAGTTTGCATCGCTGTAAAATGTATCGTTACATTTCTGAATACAGGTTGAATCTTGTCGTCTCTGTCTCGCTGACAGGTCTGCTTCCAATGGCGGTGTTCATGACCTGCAGAAAAGAGTTCGCCCCTCTGCAGCCCAGTGATCCCTCTGGAGACACCCTCCTGCCATCGAACATTGAGTATCCAGGAACAGACTGCAAGGTCCGTACTGAGAGAAACTTGCAGATAAAACAAGTGATTTTGATCTAAATGTTTTGCTACTATCAGTATGTTTACCCTCTTTCAAGGTAGTCGTACCGGACGATATAGTGGCATGGTTTACTGAGGAGACCCGCAGTGACCCATCTAATTGGAGAGGTCAGCATCATGGGATAAAACACAGACATCTTTCCAAGGTGAAGAAACATGTGTGTGTGATCGGCAGGTTTGTAGAGGGATTGACAAAGTTGCTTTTTCACAGGTTCTCATACATACATGGAAACATGGCTTGTAAAATGAACCCTTCTCTTTGTCAATGTGGACGTATTGTAACTTGGTTAAGCTCTGCATCACAGTTGGTCCCATAATTTACATCAACAGGAAATGGAGCAAAACTTCATCTACGAACACTTGCTCTTAAAAGAGATGTCCCATCTACACAACGAGAACTGGAACCAGGTAATATGCACCCATTTTAAGATTATAATCCGGACATTCAAATATTAATTCCGTCTCCGTTCTCAGACATCTCTAATGGCCAATGGCCACCATCACACCCATCAGGTAATAGTTTGGTTTGTGCTCATTGTTACGTTACGGCAGCAGCTGAAGAAAATTGATATTTATGTGAACCTTTTCGTACAGCGTGAGGAAGCGAGCCCAATGAACTTCCATGCAGCTCTCCAAGCCCTGCTTCATCAGGTGGGCAGTGCACTTTCAGAATCACGTCTACTTTGCAGAAAAAAAGGTGCCAAACATTATATTTATTTAAATGTTTTCACTCCTTTAGCGGCTCTCCTCTCTCCAGGGGAAAGAGGCTGACCTGCTGGACGACGAGCCTCACGTTTATGCAGAGGAGGGCGACTTTGACGTCCTCTCAGAGCTGGAGAACATCATCCTTCCTGACAAGGATTCATACCAGAATGCACTCAACAACTTGGGCCCCAAGTTCAAGCAACTGGCCTCCATTTGCAAGCCACCACATATACAAAACTGAGCTTTTATGTTTTATATTTTTTGTGTTGAGGGGTGAAATAAAAAAAGGGTACATTTTGTCACCGAATGCTTTTGCCAATTCACATCAGAGAGGAAATCCATTCTGTTAATCATATGTTATTTATTAGCAACTGTTACAAAGTCCTCCACAGTTTTCTTTTTACAGGATGAAAATAAAGTACAGCTGTTCTCCAAAAATACATTTGGAGTTACATTTGGTCAGTCAAGTAGACAGAAATCAAAAAGCAAATTATGTGCCTGCTGAAAAGACAATTCCACATTGCATTCTACCAGACTACCTAACAATGAATACATTTGCTTCTAGCATGTAGCTGCTGTGTAAAAATAAATTGCTCCCATTTCATATAATAAAACTTTAAATTACAAAATTCCCTGAATGCTCATTTGGGATTAAGAAAATAAATCTTAGTTTCAAATGGAGGAAAAAAGGGAGGTACTTTTTAAATAAGTAGAAAACTACAATATTTACAGTAAATGTTAACAAAAGGAAAAACGAAACGCATTTACAACCTCCCACTAACACTTTTTGGGAGGGGTCTCTGCTCAGGGGTGCTCTGCCCTCTGCGTCCTCTGCCTCCTCTGCCTCCTCTGCCTCTCAGTAAGCGGCCTGGAACTCCAAATGTTTCTATGTTCATTTTCTTCTCCTCCTCCCAGGTGGTTCTCCTGAAAATGCACAAAGAAAATATATATTGTTGAGCATGCCAACGCCTCAGGTAAAAAACAGCAGAAGTTAGATAATCACCTGGGCTTAAGGTCTGAAGAGATGTTGTCAAAGAAGCATTTGGCTTTGTCGTAGTACTTTTCTCCTCGAGTGTCCTCTTCCTCCTGCACATCCAGGTTATCCTCGGCATCCACCTTTTCGACTGCAGAAATTAAACAAAATGCAAATAACACACATTGAAATATTTGACATGTGCACTGAAAGTAATTTGACTTGTATAATTTGAAATAACCTTACCCACAACATCCTTCTTGAGATCATCTTTAAACTGAGCATTTGCAGTTTCAAAATCAAAATCAGACTCAAACTGCAAGGTGGTGGGCTTCGAGTTTTTCACCAGAAGTTGGCCTCTGCTTCGGTTCCTCGACCTCCGGTTGCCTGCACACAAGCAACAGAAAGTTCAAGAAGAAAACGAACAAAGATATTTGTAAAACTGGTTGAGTAACCATTTAGAACAGGTTCATATAGTCTTTGATATAATTCTAACAGACAGGTGAGCATAATTTGACATTTATAATAATGGGTTTAATTCATAACGCACTTCATATCCGAGTTCAGATCCCAAGTGCTACACGCATTTAGCATGGAACAAAAATAAAAACAGTACACAACACGGTAGAATGAATAAAAAGCAGTAACAATAAATAAAAGGGTAGTAATAAACAAGATAAAAGCCTAGGAAAAGGCTCTATTGAACAGATGCGTTTTGAGGCCTTTTTTAAAAGCCTCCACGGTATGTGGAGCTCTCATGTGGTCGGGGAGAGCATTCCACAGTATGGGAGCAGCCGAGCAGAAGGCCTGGTCTCCCATAGTACGGAGCTTGGTCCTGGGGGGTTTGAGGAGGTTGGTATTGCTGGAGCGAGAGGTCCGCAAGGAAGTATGAGGGGTGAGGAGTTCCTTGAGGTAGGGGCAGTTCCATGGATACACATGGTGGGTGAGGAGGGAGACCTTGTATTCAATCCTCATTTGTCTTGCCGTTCTTCCATTCTCCGATAATTCTTTCTAACTCAAAACAAAGATTGCCATTTGGCCAGACATAACAGTGTGTGCATTTCAAATGTTGATACCTTGTTTTTGCCTTTGTTTCTGGTTCTCAGCAACTTGGTCTTCGACCTTGGCTGCACTTGGCTGAGATGGTGTCCGACCTAAGGATGTAAAAATGTAATGTTTGGAACTTTTTCTTTAAAATGGAAGTAATGCAAAAAAACAAATAGATTATTTATTCCTCAAGTGGTTGCTTACTGGTGGGTACGTTCTCCTTCTGAACCTGGGCAGAGCACTGTGTTGGTTGAACAGGCGGTTTGTCCTGTGGCTGGGTAGAAGCCTTTCCCTTTTTCTGGGCCGCCCCAGCCAAAGGCACGGTCTGAACAGCCTGCTCCACCATGGGAGCTCTTCTGGCTGGGATGCCATGGAGTCCTGGTACATAAGGAGCAGGAACAAACATGGTGGAACTTGATCAACTGCTGATACATGTGAGAAACAGCCCCTATATGATTGCATAAATCTCTAACAAATGTCTAAAATATTAAAAAAAAAAAAAATCTATTGTACCTAGGCCTAGTGCTGCATTGTACTGCTGGTTCAGTAGAGACGTAGCAGCAAGCTGGTTGTAGGTGGGCATCATGTCTCTGTATGAACTCCACCTGGGATGATACACAGCCAAAGAGCTGCCCATGGATGACTAGAAAAAGAATGTATAGACAAAGTACAACTTTTTTCAACTTGCATTATAAATAAATCTTCTCTTTTGAAATTGATTTTCCCAGAGCCACTCACCTGTACAATAGCAGGGTCACGAGGCAGTCCATGGTGTTGTTTTCGAGGCTCGGATACAGTAATATCTTGAATGTCACTTCCTCTGAAGATTATGTATTCATACATTTCATCTTTGGGTGGCACTGGTCTATCTGCGCGCCGGTCCTCTGTCCCATAGGATCTAACTGTTCGGATATAAAGTCGGACAAAAGTTTGGTTTACCTCCAATATAATGTCAAGTCTACAAACATGAACAAAGTCATTATGCATTCAGTTGTGCAGAGATAATTATCGAAGACTAAAACCACATGTCGTGCAGGCCTCTGCACTTACCTTTGGCTAGCGCAACCGTGGACCGATCAATGTCGACAGACGACAATATCCCCTCATACCGTATATGCGCTTTGGATATCAAACTTATTTGACTGCCAATATATGGGGTCCCTCCTCTGGAGCTCATCTTTGCAGCAAAAATGTGAAAGTGAAAAGCAGCCTCTCAATCACAGAACATTAAACCACGACACGCATCAGACAAGATCTAATCAGCTGTGTCCGCAATTGCAGGCACCTGTGCGCTTTATAAGATTGACAGTGACGCACGCACCTCTTTGCTGATGGCCCATGCACCTGTGCGTACAAATGGGTTCGTTTGTTTAGCCACACGGCGTACACCACAATAAGTAATCAAGACGTAAGTGTGAAGGGAGTCTGCGTAGTTTGTAGCCTTAGAAAAACGGCACACCCTATTGGCATGACAAGCACAAAATGCATAAACAGTTACACTAATGTTAATTTATATTACTACATTGAAGACACAACTATGAGCAATTCGTTTATGGTTTACATCTGTACCATGTGACTTGCACGTAACAATATGTTTGGACTGAGTAAATGTCATCCATTGTTAAAAGAGAACATTTCAAATAAACCGATTCATTATTATAAATCTATGCTTTCTTCTTATTATTATTGTTATTACATTTATTTATTTGTGCACTGATCAAGATCATTATAGAATAGCCTGATTACATGTTAGAAATGTAACTGAATAAGAAATTGAAACAAATATTACATTTGAGCTATTCTATTTCCTTTTGTAGTTTAATAAATATCCCTTTCTTTACATGTCCATAGTATTTGTCATATAGGTTATCAAATTGCATTGCCCTTTGGGATTTGCATTATTTCCTGAAAAAGTAGCCAACAATTCAACAGTTTATTTGCCATGCAAAATTCCTCACAGCTATAAAAGGATGTTATAGTAAGGTTGTCATTTAGAACTGCCACATGTCTAACATATTTTATAAATTACATTGTGATTCACATTTTAACGCGTAAATGAAAGAAAGAAAAACACACTTTATTTGCATTGCATTTATCTATACGTCAGCGCAAGTCCCATGACTGCTGACAGCACTGTACAATAGGCTATTTCCTCTCTTGGAGGAGGGTGGGGCGCCCTCAAACGCCTCTTTACAACAGCTACTTCACTTGTTGGCCAAAACACTGCAGCCATCTTGCTCAGCGCATCAAGAGTGAGTAAACTCTAAAATTAGGTGTTTTGGCTTGTCGTAAACCCCGATATCCTTCTCCCAATAGTCACACGGTGCAATTCTGAAACAGAATAGCTATCGTGAAGGCAGAAAGACGCTGGCGGCAATGTAACATTTGATGAAAACATTTTCGTCTCCGGTACGATGTTGTTCCGTCTCATGCATCCCCTGGAATGACAGCTGAAGCCATTGGTACCGCCTTTTACAATGCCGAACAGCCAATCACAGCTCTCGAAAATCCCCGCACGGAGACGTTTAGTCGTTGTGCGCAGGCGCATGTCACTCGGTAAGTCCCTCACTTCTCACAAGCTCACAGGAGTGTGAAGATGGCGGTGTGGTCTGGCATGCTAGACGAGCCTTTTTCACACACAGAGGTGAATAAAGCGGTGGTTTGTCATCCCGAACAGTCTGTAGAGTCACACCTGTCGTTCTTGTGTCACAACAACCACTGTGGTAGGCACGAAGCAGCCGGTAATAACATGGCGAGCTAATGTCCAGCTGGGACTTGGTCAAGACGATTGCCAAAGCAGGTACGCTGTAAACTACTAATGTTGTTTTCCTCTTTGTCTCTCCGAGTAAACACGAAAAGCAAGCGAAGGAGCTGACTGATAAAAACAGTACATGTGAAAGAGTCTTGCCCCATCACATTCAAGAGTGTTCGTGCTGCTTTCTAAACAAGTTGAAGTGCAGGGGGTTCTCATCATATAACGAGCTCCCCATGGTTCAACTATGGATGCACCGACGCACAGCACAGACTCCAGCTCGGGACACGAACCTGGCAAAACACTTGTTGTTAGTGACGGAGTAACTTATCTCCCCAATCACCAGGGGAAAGTAGTGCATACTTTCAATGGGAGCCACACTATGGACTCTCACAATTCAGGAAGCGTGGGGGCGACAGCGACAAGTGGCACTACTAACAACAGCAGCAATGCGATATCTGTCCCTGCTTTCAACAGTGGACCGGGGGTCTCGAAAGGGCTGCTCGGTGCTGCTACAATGCACCCCTCGTCCAACAGTGTCATTCAGACGCCGCTCATGAACTCCCAGACTGCTTTGAGCCCGGCAACAACAGGAGCCACTGTGACACTCGTCAGGCCGCCTATGCAAACCACGGGGTCGGGAGCAACTTTGAATGGGAACAATAATGCGAGCCATGCTGCTGTGGTGGCCAATGCATTGGGTTACACAGGCACCATCGGGTCACACAGCCCGCTTGTGAACAATGCGTCCAGCGCAGGCTCGCACATAATCAAGGCAGAGCCCCCCACCACAATAATACAGACAGCCCCACAGCCGGCTGTCACTCCGGGGGTCGTCAGCTCTCCCCGGTTCCCCACGACAGGAGCTCCCGGTCCAGGCCTGATCCGAGCCTTCGCGCCTCAGATGTTGGCCCCCAGGCTCCAGCAGACCTCCCCGGGACAGCCCAGCGTTCATAACATCCAGCTACCCCCGGGTGAGTGAAATCAGAACTTTTTTACTGTATGTGCATTTATTTACTCCAAACTATTGTTTTCATTTCAGAGGATTGTGGACATCCACCTGGATACATCTTAATCTTCTAATACATAGACATATTGATTTGTTTCTAGAATCTGGGCTATCTATGTTGTAAATGGTGTATAGTTTTCATTTACACACTACTTCTATTACAAGTCTGTCCGTCCTTGGAAAGGGATCCCTCCTGTTGCTCTCCTGAGGTTTCTTTCATGTTTCCCCTTTAACCGTGACGTCGTGTTCATATTCTGTATAAAATGTAAAGACCCCGGAGACAAATGTAACATTCCTGATATTCGGCCATATAAATACACTATGATGAATTTGCCTGTTTAATTACCTTAAAATGAGACATGGAATGATTGTATATTGGTTAACCAACATCCAATACAGAAATCCTACTATATAAAGTAGGTTATGTGTCTGCACCAGATCCCTTAAATAACACTTTCTGTTGTGATGTATGGTTCAGGGATGGTGCTCGTACGCAGCGAGAGCGGACAGCTGCTGATGATTCCTCAGCAGGCTCTCGCCCAGATGCAGGCCCAGGCTCAGGGAGGCATGGCACCACGGACCGCCACACCAACAAGTGTACCTCCTGTTCAGGTAGGGTCACACAGTCAGAGGAAGCATTATATGACTTGCCTCATGTGCAGGCCAGCACTTCAAAGAACATGTTCAGCTTCAGTGTAAGTACAACATAGTTATGTGAGAGGTCATGTGTTGGTATTTGGAAACTTGTGAGCTGCCACCGGTGGGCTGTCGGGGGGGATGACCACCGGTGGGCTGTCGGGGGATGACCACCGGTGGGCTGTCGGGGGGATGACCACCGGTGGGCTGTCGGGGGATGACCACCGGTGGGCTGTCGGGGGGATGACCACTGGTGGGCTGTCGGGGGATGACCACCGGTGGGCTGTCGGGGGGGATGACCACTGGTGGGCTGTCGGGGGATGACCACCGGTGGGCTGTCGGGGGGGATGACCACTGGTGGGCTGTCGGGGGGGATGACCACTGGTGGGCTGTCGGGGGATGACCACCGGTGGGCTGTCGGGGGATGACCACCGGTGGGCTGTCGGGGGGGATGACCACTGGTGGGCTGTCGGGGGATGACCACTGGTGGGCTGTCGGGGGGGATGACCACCGGTGGGCTGTCGGGGGGGGATGACCACTGGTGGGCTGTCGGGGGGGATGACCACCGGTGGGCTGTCGGGGGATGACCACCGGTGGGCTGTCGGGGGATGACCACTGGTGGGCTGTCGGGGGATGACCACCGGTGGGCTGTCGGGGGATGACCACCGGTGGGCTGTCGGGGGATGACCACCCTACTTGGTGCCACAATGGTGGGAAAACCCCAGCTTAATGGCCATGATAGATGAAATATGATAATGTCGCCCTACCAGTAGAGAACATCCTGATAAAGTTCCCTCATGCGACCCTAAGATTGAGAAGACATGAAGCATTGCAGTACAGGCTGAAACACTCTTCTTTTCTTTCCATCATGCTTTGTAAAATACACAGCTTTATGTATTTAGAACTTTCAGGTTTGAGTGTTTCACTTCCTGCTTTATGCCTCGTCTCAGGCTCCTGGAAACACCATCATCAGCAGACAAGTGGCTCCCAGCACCATCATCCGCCAGGGGGGTCCGACCCCAACACCCCTCTCTGCGACCACCACTCTTCACAGACCCCCTGTCCTTCAGGTAACCCCGTGTGATGCTGTCAAATAAGTTGTTGTTTTCATTTGGCGTGTTGCACAGGGTTACGTGTGCATCACTTTGCACGAGCTGCACACGTAATGTTGGCACTTAGTTCCTTATTACTGCTTGATTATTTTATTATAGATAATGATATTACCATTTTATGTGTAGATGTCAGACTAGAAGGATCTTATGAGTGCATTTTTACTCAATGAAGAGGAGTTTCTGCATGAATGGTTTCCTGCCTTGGGCTATCGGTGACCCTGAACCTGGTTTCCTGGACCTAATAAAGAGTTCAGACCTAAAGAGTTTGTTACACGCACTGAAACATGTCAGTAGATTTGCAAATCAACAAATAAATCAATCACAAAATGATAAAATCATAATACTGGAGTGCTGACAGTTGTTCCTAATGTTTCAAACCAACACACGGAGGTCCTTTCTTGAGAAAAATAACTGAAATGCTGAGCAGGAAATCGGCACCTGCTTCCTCTGAAGGACCCGACCTTTGATGCCTGGCTCAACTTTGAAGCAACTCTAAAGCCCACACTCATCTGTGATGAATTGAAACTGGGGTTTTGAAATGTGTGAACATCCTAAATAACATGTGACGATGTTGACGTCTGTTTTCCCAGAGTTCAGTTGGGGCTACAGTAACAGGAATGACCCCCAGGACCGCCAGCCCGTCAGCTGGGAGCCAGCTTGCCCCGATATCAGTGAGCAAAGTGAGTTGAGCGATCGGAGGGAGCTGGATGTCAGGGTGTACTCTAAACAATTACAGATTGATAACAGCGGGTGAAGCAGGCAGCTAAGCATCACATTTGTAATCACAATGGAGACCTGATTGTGTTAATCACGTCTGTGTTTTTGGGCAGGAGACGATGGAGAATGTGAAGAAATGTAAGAACTTCCTGTCCACACTGATCAAGCTGGCCTCCACTGGGAAGCAGTCCACAGAGACGGCAGCGAATGTGAGAGAGCTGGTCAAAGACCTGCTGGTGAGTGAGCATCACACACACACACACACACACACGCACACGCGCACGCACACGACCTGGAACCAGTTTAATTCCAAGGAAAATAAAAACCCCTCTTATCCAACTTGTAATATTATTCCAAGGACTTTAGCCCTAATGCTAGCCTTCTCTCTCTCTCTCTCTCTCTCTCTCTCTCTCTCTCTCTCTCTCTCTCTCTCTCTCTCTCTCTCTCTCTCTCTCTCTCTCTCTCTCTCTCTCTCTCTCTCTCTCTCTCTTTCACACACACACGTCTACCTGTCAACTGCTATAATGTGTCTCACGTTTGAGGTTATTGACACAAGTAGATACATATAATTGTTTCACATTGTGTTGAGCTGCGCTGCCTTTTTACGACAGAAATCTATCATTTTGTGAGCCTGTGAGTTTCAAGCCACATTTCCATGTTACATCTTTTATATTGTTGTATGTCTTTTTAGATGGTACTGATGAGGAACCTGCGATTTAAGTTTTCCATAATTACACCGTAGTTTTATATATATGTGTTATGAGAATAAAACTTTGAATGTTGAAAACCTAAACCAGAGAAACACTTGTTTCACCAGTTTAATTACTGCAGATCAGGAGACCTCTGAGGAGGATTCTGCTGCCGCTAAAAAACAGTGCAATAAACATGAAAGGAACCCTACCAGGAGAAACTGCTGCAACGATGGAGAAGACAACAAGTCACACACTACTTCAAAACGTCTTCTTTATTGTTTCATAGAAAGCCTCCCAGTGGCAGAAAGTTCCGTATTGTCAATCAACCAGCTACAAGACCAGCTGTGATTTAACAGTGTTGTCAAAAACAAGCGTCCCCTGTACCTGCAGATGGACCGCTCTCACTCACGGCTCTTTCTGCCTTTTTGTTTCATCCCAGGAGGGCAGACTGGAGGCTGAGGAATTCACCAGCAGATTGTACAAAGAGCTCAACTCCTCCCCCCAACCCTACCTTGTGCCTTTTCTCAAGGTAAGAAAGCTTCTTTTCGGAATCCATCTTCACTGACATCCCATCCAGTAATGTTCTCGGCCCACAGGAGATAACAGACGTGTCATCTGTATGTGTGCTCTGTGTTTCTCCTGCAGAGAAGCCTCCCCGCCTTGAGGCAACTCACCCCAGACTCAGCAGCCTTCATCCGGCTGAGTCAGCTCCCGGTGCCGGCCTGTAGTATGGTCCCCTCCACCTCCCCCGTCCCCACCTCGGTGGTCCTGGGCAGCCCTTCTCCCCGCCTCATGACCCCCGTCAGCAGGCCCCAGCTCCAGACAGGCATCAGCAAACCAGGACCTGCCCCCTCACTGGTAAACTAACTAATACATGAGTCAGACTCCAATCTGCAAAGTTTATATCAAATGAGGCATCTCAAATATGTTCAACACTAAGTAATCAGGAAACTATGGTCGAATAATGACATAACCAGCGTGTGGACCTTTACACTTGCAGGTTATCCATCCTCAGCAGCAGAGAACAATGTTGAGACCTCAGGTAGCCTTAGCGACGCCCACCATGGTGGCCCACAGGAACCAGGCCCCCGGCCGCATCATGCTGGGCCAGCAGCACGCACAGCTGCAGCCAGGTGAGGACCTCAAGGGCAACACAAAGTCATGATATGTGCAGTGGACGAAGAGAACCAGCTTCTTTTTCAAATGACCCCAATGAGAACAGAGTGCGTGCCTCCTCTCGACAAAGCCTAGCGCCCTGCGTCTTTTCTCCCAGCGCTGAGCCTTCTTCTGTTGACCGCTGTCACGCTTCAAGTATTTCAACTTTCCAGAAAAGCGCTGGTGTCGTAGAGATGACATGAACAGCTTTGTTTATGGCCCAATCTGTCAGACACAAACAAACAACAAAGACCAAAAGTCCTGTTTGTTGTCGGCTGGACACCGGATGTGGCTGACATTAAATGTGTGACTTTTATCGTCCCCCTCCCCCACTATATGGCTGTCAGACTAAGCGTTGGCAAGCTCACACATATACATTTGACTTCCTGCCAGATAAATGCGCTTTGTGGACATAGGCCCTAAAACATCCAACACACATATAAAAAACGCCAGCTAATGGAAAGCTAAGGATAACACGATGTGGTAAAAGCTAATGATTGATCTTTAAAGTGTTCCCAGAGCTGGTGAAGGTGCAGCTAGTCTGAATGGCTTTGTAGACTGCAGGGTAGCTGGTGGATTCACTCCAGGTGGAACTAAAGTCTGATTCAACACTTGGTTATATTTCACATCATTCATCCACATCTGTGAAGTAACTAAAGGGATTTAATACATGTAGTGGAGGAAAAGTACACCATGTACCTCTGACTTATGTTCACTTCCAATATAAAAGTACCTCAACAATAGTAATCAATAATGTATTGAAAAGTTATTTGGCTGATTGTTTTATATCGGCTCAGACAGGTTATGTGGGAGGCCCAGTCTACGTACAGATCACTCATTTTGAAATATTAAACTTAGTTTTCTTTTCTTTAATTTTTCATCCTCGTGTAGAATGCTATCACGAAACACATATTTGGTTGTTTATAGCATAAAGAACATCTGAATTGTAATGTGAGGTAGGTAAATAATCATTTGAGTATGTGTATATAAATATGTAATTTACAACGGCTGCTTGAAAAACTGGAAAATGCACCTTGAAAAGTGCTTGAATGTGACTTTGGAAAAGGTGTAAGAGCCCTGAAGCTAATGACACGTGTCTGTGCATGCGTGTGCTGCTCCTTGGGTGACTCGGCCTATTTATTGTAATTATGTGTCTTTTCTAGTTCCTGTGAAGACGGAGGGTTCACCTTTTCCGAGGCAAGCCTCTGCTGCAGCGCTGACCCTCGCTCAGAGGAACAAGCTGAGAGAGGCGGGGGGCTTGTTCAAGTAAGAAGAGAGAAGCTGATTTCAAATCAACCCTACTGTCCATGTAGTTTAATCAAACAAGTTCTCGTATTAGCATCACTCAAATACCGTGGGGAACTTTCTTTAACTAAGTCAACGAAGGCAAGGCACGTTTATTTATATAGCATCTTCGAACACAAGGCAATTCAAAGTGCTTTACCAAATACCAAAAAACATTTAGGGCAGTAAGATAAAGTGCAGTGGAAAAACTATTATATTTGAAAACAGTTATTAAAAAGTAAAGAGAGTAAAATATAAGTACACCTAGCTCAAACAGAATTAGAGGGGTATAAATGAAAGCTATGAATCTCAGTGTCAGCATACCTTGTTACAGGTTATGTAGGAAACACATATTGCGATTCTTGAAACGCCTTCATTTCTTTACAGAGATGATGACGACATAAACGATGTGGCCTCCATGGCCGGAGTGAACCTCTCGGAGGAAAGCGCTAACATCCTAGCTACCAATTCTGGTCTAGTGGGAGCGGTGACGCGGTCCTGTAAGGACGAGGCGTTCCTGTCCTGCGCCCTCCTGCAGAGGAGGATGATGGAGATCGGTGAGGCTCTTACAACCCGAGTGGCGACGCAGCTCCTCTCCACCCAGACCCTAAAGCCCCGGATGTCTCCGTTTGTTTTCCAGGCAGGAAGTACGGTGTGACCGACCTGGGGGCCGACGTGGTGACCTTCGTCTCCCACGCTACGCAGCAGCGGCTACAGACCCTGCTGGAGAAAGTGTCCCAAGTAGCCCAGCAGAAGAGCTACTCCATAAAGGTTTGTTTGCAGCGTTATCCAAGAGACGTATAGACGTTTAAATTCACCTTTCCCCGTGGGTTCGCAGTAAACACATATTGCTGCTGCGAGGATCAAGGAATGACATTTGCCCCGGCCACGTAACATTTATTATAAACCGAAGGTGTGAATAGTCAGGGATTAAGGTTACAAGACAGACATCATATTTGCAAATGATGTCTTTATTAAAGAAGGACCATGCTTGTATTTGCAATACATTTCAGACGTGGCAGACACATTGACCTGCCACAGTGTTAGCTGATTATAAAACATCATTTCAAACCCTGTCGATGACATTCAAAGCTCATGCATGCAAACCACAGATACCTCCTATAGCTTTTTGGGGTCCACATATATGCCATAATGTCTCCTGCAATCAAGGCAAGGCGTTTCTGGGCTGAAGTATGACATTGTGACTTGTCCGTGTGTCGGCAGGAGGACGACAGTTATGAGCAGAGCAGCGATGTTCGTGCTCAGCTCAAGTTCTTTGAGCAGCTGGACCAGCAGGAGAAACAGAGGAAGGAGGAGCAGGAGAGGGAGATCCTCCTGAAGGCAGCTAAGGTACAGCTCCACTGACACACATCTACACTCAATGGTAGTCAAAGGTAATGGTGTCTCTTTGTGTCAACTAGTTTATCTGTGGATTCAGAAAGCTGGCGCCTATACTACGAACCTGGTTCAACCTAACCTGGATATGTTTGAGTTAGCCGGTTGGCCTAATCCAAAACATACGCGCTGTCGCTAAACGGTACTGCGACGCGGGTTATCAAGTGGATCGCTCAAGCCAGCCGTGTCCTATCTAGTTAGGTGCGCGTTCACATGAAAGGGGTGGTATCTGGAGCATTCGACCAATCACAAACATGGAGAAGCGCACTGACAGCACAGCGTCATACTTCCTGAATGAAAAGTGAACTTTAATACTAGTCAAAAATGAAGAAGTTAAACTTTAAACATCCATGACTTAAACACTTGATCAGGATCAAAGCCTCAGAGCTGCACCTGCAAGGTGAACACAGCTGGAAAAAGAAAAAGTGTTTGAATGCGTACATTAACAGGTTTATGATATCACTGCCCCGTCTAAAACACGATCTGACTTCAATTACATTTGTCTCGAGTGTTTCGTCAACTTATGTGTTGCTTAAAATAATACTTCTGCATACAGTATGTGGTACTGTGAGTGTTGCACGGCCAGATACGGCTCAGCTGACTCAGATAAGGAGATGTATGATACATTATGAAGTGATATGCCGCGGACTGTACTTAATGTACTCTGATCCGGTTACTTATGTTGTGGACGATATGTAAGTAAGCTTTCTTAACGCTAATGTTATAATAGTCAGATTTCTCTGAAGATGGAGGTGATATTCTATTCATGTTCACGTTCACACAGTCGGTGATATTTGCCGGCCGTCTTTCCTGCGACGGCAGTTTTTCTGTATTTCCTTTCTCCTGTAATATGACTTGATCGCTTTAAACTCCGCACACTGAGCTCTGATTGGTCAGGAGGCGGTGCTTTCACTGAGTTGAGCTCTTAGCCTGCAACCTAACCTGGTCCCGACCAGGTTAGCTGCTTAGCATATATTACCATGGAGATCTAGCCTGCTAAAAAGAGAACCAGCTTCGGATGACCGGAAAGCCGGAGTTTGCCCTGAATTTAGCCGGCTAAGCGAAAATCCTGCTTCGCAGTATACCCCCCTGGTGTCTGAATAGAGTGGACATAAATACCCTTAGAAAATGAACACGGAGGATTTAATGTTTTCACCAATAAAAGCCTTTCTGTAATGTATACCTGAATAAATAAAATATTCGAGATTTGATTTAATGCAAAATTCTCAATGCACTTAGTTGCAGTGACTCTCCATGCAGCAGGCGGTCCATTGAACACACTCTGACTGACTGCAGTTTAAATGCTGTTGTATTCTGTGTTTATTGGATGTGTTGGTTTCTCAAAGATATTCACTTCGCCAGAGGAACATTAATATTCTTTAGAGTTTTACTAAAGGCCGGCCCTGATTGATTTCAGCATTTACAGCACCAAATTAAATTCTACTAGGTATGTGACTTTATCAGGGGGTCCGCGGGGTCTTAAAAAGTATTAAAAGTGGATCAATCAATTTAGCGAAAATTAAGGCTATTAAAAAGTATTAACGGGCATTTTCCAAGGTGTTACATGTTGTAGCTTGTTTTCAATAAGTATATGAATTGTCCAAAGAGGTTGTGTTCTAGAGTCTGCCTGAATGTAATCATTGCGTAGGTGTGTAGTGTGATTCTGTGTAGTTTATTGATGGCATCCCGTTGGGTTTGACGTCATCTGAACGGGACATCGCTCGCTCACTGCTTGATAGCACGCGAAGGCCCGTTTACGCCGGTTGCTAACCAATGTCGTTATGGGCATAGACATATAAAGAGTAGACTCCGCATCGACCGCTGCTGCCTATTGGCGCTGACGAGCCGTGGGGCCGCCATCTTGGACCGGTCACCCGCTCCACTCAGTGTAATCTGTCTGGCAGGCGCAATGAAGTGTCAGCGCATTTTATCAATCATAACTCGCTGAATACAAAACTGATTTTCACGGGGGGGGGGTTTTCTGCAAACGTCATATATGTAGGCATGATACCGGACACATGATTCGGCGTATTTTAATATTCATAGTAGGCTTAACAGCAATAGAATATTCTGTATGTTATGTATGATAGGTATTTTGCAAAAGACACACGATATATAATATATACACACACACACATAAAAAAAAACACTAATGGTCTATATATGATAGAGAAGCATATTGTGTAGGCCTATACTCAGCTATTTTAATAAGTTGAAAAATGAAGAAACAATAATACATTATACATAGACAGAAGATATCAGTAAAAATGAATATCTGTCATAAAAAATGAAAATGTACTTCTACATCTATATAAAAAATGTAAATGTTCAAGTTAAACACAAGAACATGACACCACCCCGCCCAAACCATATTTACACAAAGTTGCTCATGACACCCGAATGCCCCGTGCATGCGGCTCCTCCAAAGCATGACTGAGAGCCTCTTTCTCATATCTTTGTCTTTGGGAAACCATCAAAATAAAAACGGGAGATTTGAGAGTCAACACAAAAACATTTTAAGAAGGAGGTCAAGCTTATTTTCTTCCTAGATAGATTAGATTAGATTTTAGATTTAGATTAGGACCCTTTGTGTTTCAGGTGACAAAGACTTCGTCAGGTAATATGCAATGGGAGCCTTCCAATGTCCGTGTAGGCCAACCACCATGAACACAAGAGCCTCAGTAGCAGCATCGGTCTCATTGTTTCCATCACCCATGTCTACAAAAGCCAGACATTGACTGGTTATGTGGATTATATTGCACATGTTTTCTGATGGCCATGTCATCCAACATGAGTGAAACACATCCATATTTAGCCTGGTCGTCCTGGCATCTTCTCTCCAGCATATCCAGCATCATCTTGTTCAGGCCAGGCTTGCCATCCACCGAACACAGCCACCTGTAAAAAAATTGAGAAGTAGCTATTTAACGTACTTGCAACCGTAATTTCTAAAAATGAAATTGAACAACATTAAGACTACCTTTTTTTTTTTAGTCTCTCTGAGGTATTTGTATGCCTTTGGACCATGTAGATGGAGTGTGAGGGCACATTCTCTGTGGTCCTTGGAGTACTCATGGCCCTGCTTTGCCTTCAAGTCTATTTGAAGATCTGAAATTGTATGAGAAAAAATTAATAAGTCCCCTTCATATAATAACAAAGGAGTTTAATAAAGAGTGTAAGAGTAAGATGTACATGAATCTCAAAGTGCTACTTTCATCTTCCCTGAGTAGAAATCAAGCCTCTTTGAGTTCTTCATTAATGAGGTTCTTTTCCCTCAAATCCCCCAAAAGAGTCCTCACTGTGGTCTCATTCTTCCTCTCTCGCTCGAGACTCTCCACTCTTGCTAAAGCTTCATTGAGTCTGGCCTTAAGAGCAGTAGGAGAAGCAGGCGAGACATAGCTATGATCCCAGTAGAAAGAGGGATGAACATGGTTTGAGTGATGTTTCACTTCACACACAACACTTTGACACAACTAGAGTATGGCCCACATTCTTTCTTATAGTCATCACCTGTCAAAGCCACTGCCAGCATCGTGTGTGTGTGTGTGTGTGTGTGTGTGTGTGTGTGTGTGTGTGTGTGTGTGTGTGTGTGTGTGTGTGTGTGTGTGTGTGTGTGTGTGTGTGTGTGTGGAATGCATGTTCAACATGTCTTCAATTGTGTGTGTATGTGTTTATTTGTGAGTGTGTTTAATATGAGTGGCAGCAAACAAGAGAGATTTGACTTTGTCTAGGACCATTATGATATGATGTTGAAAATAGAAATACTCACATCATTAGGCTGAGGTTGTGAGTGTGAGGTTGAAGCTTCTGGGTCGTCCTGAGGGGCCACAGACAGGCTCTCTTCAGCTTTTCTGGAAGTAGACGTAGTCCTGCCCTTTTCTGGCTAAAATGAAAAAGCAGAATACCACACACACACACACACACACACACACACACACACACACACACACACACACACACACACACACACACACACACACACACACACACACACACACACACACACACACACACACACACACACACACACACACGTCACCCTGCCCTGTTATTGATAATAGAATATTTACATTTATGAATGCTAATAACCGTATGATGATACACCTACTGTTTGGAGGTGAACCGGGAAGCTGAAGATGGAGGGAATAACACCATCTCTGAGTCGGACAATCTGTCCTGTCCTGTCAAACTCGTCCTGCTTACAATGCTCACTGCAAATCACGGATGACTCGCTTGCAGTGAACCCTTCCCTCCTCAAAGCAACTTCCCACTTCTTTCTCATATCTTTGTCTTTGGGAAACCTTCAAAATAAAAACGGGAGATTTGAGAGTCAACACAAAAACATTTTAAGAAGGAGGTCAAGCTTATTTTCTTCCTTCTTCTTCCTAGATAGATTAGATTTTACTGTATTCATCCCACAACGGGGACATTCACTTGTTACAGCAGCGATTTATAAAGTCTCAGTTGGCCATGAACATAATGTTTGCTGGCTACGATTTCGCTGGCGGACATCAATACAGTACAATAATATTCTATTTACAAAATACAACCAATTATAATGTTGAATCTTACTTGTGAAAAGTAATCCCCCGACCCCTGTTCGCAATCGTCCGCCGATTTGCACAGCAATATGCTGCACAGTGCTCTGGCATCTTGAAACCTCTGCTGTCTATGGGTAGAATGTCTGTAGGATGACCGGTCCAAGATGGCGGCCGTATTTCTTGCGCCCCAGCAGCCAATGCGGCGTCTACTCTTTATATGTCTATGGTTATGGGGAAATGCAAGTTAGCGTCCAAATGGTTGGAAGATAAGGAGGAAGGACAACCAATACTGTATATACCGTATTTTTCGGACTATAAGCCGCGACTTTTTCCTCCATTTGTTTTATACAGCTAACGGCCACTAGGGAACCTCCTAAATCTATGGATTGTACAGGTAAAATTAACCACCTTTAACTCTACGGGCTCTATGACCGGTCCGCGCCCGGCACCTTTAACTGGCGGGAAAAGCTGGAGGCCGGAAAAGAGTGAGACAGGTCGCGCGCCAAAGTAAAAGTGGAACCGAGAGACAGAACGAGAGCAAGACAGACGGACAATTTAGCTGCTGCGGCTTATATGCAGGTGCGCTTTATAGTCCGAAAAGTACGGTAGTCAATGTGAGGTAAAGTGTGTCGCCAATGTAACCGGTTAAAACTCATAGTGGCGATGAGGTCTTAAAATGTACGGAAAGGGTCTTAAAAAAGGTCTTGAAAGGTCTTACATGTGACTTCAGGATTCCTGCATACACCCTGATTAGGAATGAATAATATTTTACACATTTAAATATAGTTATTGATGGATATGTGAATTTTCTAGAAACTTGAACTCACAAGTCGTTGATGTAGATTCTGCAAAATTAGAAAGTATTTCATTGAGTTCTAGCTAATGGGCAAACACCTGCAATGTCCCCCTGACCTCTGACCCCGTTTGACCTGGGATTCGGCCTGTCTCCTGCCCAACAGTGATCAATGCTGTCTTTCTTTGGCCTTTCAGTCTCGAGCTCGGCAAGAGGACCCCGAGCAGCTGCTTCTGAAACAGAAGGCGAAAGAGGTAGGATGAGAGGACGAGGATTGAGTGTCTGTTGTATGTTTCCGCACGGTATGCTTGATACCCGTGTTGCCGTGTGTTTTTCCCAGATGCAGCAGCAGGAGCTGGCTCAGGTGAGGCAGAGGGAGGCCAACCTGACGGCTCTCGCTGCCATCGGACCGAGGAAGAAGAGGAAGCTCCTGGACTCTCAGTCGTCCTCAGCTGCAGCCGAGGTAACGCTACGTGCCGTACAGATGGGCTCACAGCTGATCAAAGCCCCTGTCATGGAGTCACCTTACACCTTTGGCATCTTCCTTAACAACCGTTGTCATCCTCACCCGACAACAGTTTTATCGGCTATTTCATATATTCATCTTACTCTTGCTCTTTAGATTTATTAACATATTTCACATTTGAGTCGTTTTATCCTTCATAGTTTTAGTTATGACAAATTAAAATGATTTAGTGGACAAAGTCCTTACCCTTTATTGCTGAATCAAATGTTTGAGTTCAGTTTAATTAAGTCTCTTTATTCGAGCCGAATAAAAAAAAGTTGTTATTTTATTCGAACTTATTTCAGATCATTTGTTATTATTTTATAATTACTTTGAATCTGGCTTTGCTCCTGACTAGTTAGTCATATAGTGCACGCAGTGGTTAGTGGTTAGTTAGTCGTTAGTTAGTCGTTAGTCAACGTTCACTAATTTACCAAAATATGATGAATAAAATAATCCTGACCCAAATTATAAGCTATGTTTTAGTCTTTTTCCGTCAAAGACATTGCATGTTGATACCGTCACGGTTAGTGTTTGATACTGTCGCCCGCTCGTCGTCACAGTCTTGGGGAACGTATTTCTTCACACTCATTGTTAACAGAATCCACGCTGCGCTGCAGAGAACCTCTCTTTATGATACTTAGTATAACCTGGAGACTGATTGGAGAGCAACGTATGAGTCGAGCTTTAAAGAAGACACCAGCTCTGTGGATGTAAAACTCTGGTTATAGAAACGGCTAATGTTGGCGCTAACAGTCAGTTATCTCCTCCGCCAGACGAGCTGGCGCTGACTGAGACCTGTCACCGCGCACCTCGCATATCTGGGAAATAAAATAATGAAGCCACTTGTTGCTTCTGGCAGAGCATGTCAGTCGACTCTCCTTATCACACCAGCCACACTCATTTAGCACGGTCCTCCTAACGTCACACACCTTACCTCTCGGAGAACAGCTGCCGCTCGGAGCCTCTGCTCATCACTGGCATTGATTCAGTTAATTGATTTCTCCTCTGACCTCAGCCCTCCGTCTGTGCTAGATTTGAATAGCCATGGGGATAGTTGTTTTTTATATATATACGCTATATACTCCGTGCTTTGGGTTATGCTCTGATTAGTGGGGGGGGGGTTCTCTCCACATTCAATAGTTTACTGTTGTTTTGAGTCACTGGGGAGCAGCAGCAGCAGCAGAGCCTGTTCTGTGTAAGAGTGTATAACCGTTTGCTGACGGAAAATAGCCCGGCATTATAAAGGTTGCAGTCATTTAGAGTTTGTGTTTGTTCCTTTTTTATAATATTTATTGGAAAAACAGATGTCGCAGAGTTTTGTGTTCTGTCCAATTTGCTGTAGCATTGAATGGTTGTTCCTAACAACAGGGAATAACACTTGAACAAAACACGATGGTATTTGTGTGTAAGCAACAGAGGCCATGACGGCAGCGCTTTCTGACTAACCGGCAAAGAGGCTGCAAAGAGGCATTTAGAGGCTTTATAGGGACTCACTGCATGCATCAGGGGAGAGATTAGACACTATGACTTCATCCAACGTTTCCCTAACAGACCACACACACACACACACACACACACACACACACACACTAGTTTGAATCTGAATAGTTTGTAGACACATATCGACAGACAGATATATACACACACACACACACACACACACACTAGTTTGAATCTGAATAGTTTGTAGACACATATCGACAGACAGACAGACACACACACGCACACACACACACCACACACACTAGTTTGAATCTGAATAGTTTGTAGACACATATCGACAGACAGACAGACAGACACACACACACACACCACACACACTAGTTTGAATCTGAATAGTTCGTAGACACATATCGACAGACAGATACACACACACACACACACACACACACACTAGTTTGAATCTGAATAGTTTGTAGACACATATCGACAGACAGATATACACACACACACACACACACGTTTGAATCTGAATAGTTCGTAGACACATATCGACAGACAGATACACACACACACACACACACACACACTCCCATTCATACCAAATGGCTCTCTATTTCAACAATTGTTCCCTGTAGTTTCAGCCAAACCTCTCTGCTAGTTTTATTGCACTCGATTGCAGTATGAAGTTGATATTTTATTAATCAAATGGTACGCTTCTATTTAGTTGAGTTCCTTCTAAAGCTTTCTACATACTGCCTTGACACCTGCAGAAGTAGGGCTACCACCTGGGGTTCTAATAAATAGTGATAACAGACTGCACTTCCTTGGCCTAAGTGTACAACAGGAGGGAAGACATGATGGTGCCTTAAACTCGGACACCATGCTGCTCCTTGTGGCTCAACATATTTCATACAAAATATTGTGTTTCTATAACTTTTAAAAGTGTAAAAGAAGTCTGAAGGTGCAGGGCATGCATGGTCAAACTCGTGAGATAAAAATGTTTGTGGCAACTCATCGGGCTGTGAAAAAAGACAAACATTACTGACCCCCCACCCTAAACCTGAACCTCCCCCCTCTCTCTCTCCTCCCCAGGGGTCCGGGTCAGGTCCCTCCCTCTCCGGCGGGGCTTCGGGCTCCAGGCCGACGCGGCAGCGAATCACACGCGTCAATCTCAGGGACCTGCTGTTCTGTTTGGAGAACGAGAGATTTTCCAGTCACTCCCATTTCCTCTACAAGGGCTTTCTCAAATAGACTGGGTGTCAGGGGGGAGAGGGGGGAGAGATCAACCGCTCCCTCCACGCAGAGAGACTCTTTTTAAAGGAGGAGGGCAGAGGTTCTCCAGATAAACCTGATCATCTGATGGACAGAAGCAGCCACGTTGGATGGCCCCTCTCCTCAAATAATGATCAGAGAAATGGACAAATGCTAATTACTGTTCAAGAAAGTGCAAAGATGGATGTGTGTTACGAGAGGGTTTATGAATGAACACTTTTCAGTTATGCACAGGACAGTAACGTTTATAATCAGATGATTAGCAATGGACATCGACACATTTGTTTTTAATAGACAACACATTTTTATTGAATATTGATTGTAGATGTTTTCTTTTTAACTGAATTAGTTTGAACTCCGAACTGTGTAACCTACTGAGTTGCCTTCCTAACTATGAATAAGCCATATAGCCATCGCAAAGCAATTAACCCTGCTGTCACTCACGAAGCAGTAGTCATCTCCAGTAGGCTACTTGATTTTATTGTCAGCATATTTATTTACTAAACTCAAGCTTAAATCAATGTTTAGTTATTTATTTTGATTTCATGTGAAGCTTCAGTCGTTTCATGTAGTTTAAATGCAATGTGCTTAGGATATGTTTCAAATCAACGTAGACATTGTAGTTTGGTGAATAGATTTTAGTGCGTGAAGAAGAGGTTTATTCTTCATATTTTCATGTTTTAAATCGTTCATTTAAAATCCTTTGATTTCTAAATAGATGGCTTTTAAACCCTTATTATATACCAAACTTGCATCTACCTGAAAGCGATCTCTATTTTTGTAGCTGCCCACCAACACACATTTGTACTTTCAATATTGACTGACGGTGTCCTCCGACTCAGCAAGGTGCAGTTTCCTTCTGTATATTTGTAAATGTTACACCTACAGTTTTACACATGGTTTTGTATAGAGTTGAGAATTTAACCACCCAGAATAAAGAAAAACACATTTTCTCTATTAAAATGTTTGAATAAATAATGATTTTACAATAACTGGTTGAGGTTTGTTTGTTGTAGGCCACCAGGGGGCAGCATTGCATTAATATAACAGTGTGTGTGCTGCGTGAGACACTGAGGCTTTGCACATGAATAACACCTTTAAGTCCTTCTCTCTCTACCTGTTCACAGATAATTATTCCTAATCCTCTAACATCTGTAACACCACATGTAGTACACACTGTGTTTACAGGCATCTATTAACCACAACTCCCACACTGCTAACACTGAAACTGGAATAACACACTCACACACAGTCTGCTACCAGTCTGTGCTCTTCCTCTCTGGGCTGTCTTGTTTCAGCCCGTCTCCATTATCAGCCCAACACACGCTGCATTAGCAACAGCTGCAACATCAGCTGCTAACAGGCACCACGACCACGGGCTGGAAACAATCAGGCCCAACCGCCTGCGGGACGGCTGCCTGATGATAGGGAGCAGCTTTGATATCGGCATTAACCAAAGAGCAACAATAAGTGAATATTTAGAGGGGTTGTGATGAGCCACAATTTCATTTTCTGTAATGAACGTGCATCTGGGAGCCACTAGATGGCAATTCACCCCCATTACTAGATGATGTGTACTGAACAGCAGCTTGTTCTTTATGGTGAATATTACCTTGTTGCACAGTGGCGGATTTAGGATTGTAGGAGATCCGGGGCTTAGCCCAGGAGTCGGTGGGGGGGCAGGGGTACAGTGCTATTTTTTATAAGTGGGCGGTGGACCGAACATCCTTTGGGGGGTCGTCGCCTCCTCTCGGGGGGTCCGGGGGTTTGCTCCCCCGGGAAGATTTTTTTTTAAATATTGAAGTTGAAAGCATCAATCTGGTGCACTTTGAGAGCAACATTAACCCTACCTTAATAACACCTTAAAGCGGACAAAAGGCACTGGAGAACACTCATTAACACCCTTTAATGAAGCAAACTAATGCCTTAACTCACTCAAATAGTCGTTTACTTATTAAGGTGAAACGAATGTGCGTAGAGTTTTAAAGGATGCGGATAGTCTCACCTTGATTCTGGCGCATTGCTTATCGTTTTATAGATCTATTCTCATCCACCATCTTTGTTTGTGACGTAAAGAGTGTAAGAGTCACGTTTCTGAATTAAAGTAAAACTGTACATTTAAATTAAAAGTAGACTGAGGTATGAAGGGTTAACGTTACATTTTAGGATAATTTTTAGTCATGTTCTGTATACATACTAACATATAAGGGCATACTTAGTGTGGTTACTCCATGTTTACTAGCTATAACATTAACGTTACATCACTCTTTTTCACTTCTTACTCAGTCAGCCAGAGCGCAGATATCACCATTAGATTAACAAACATGAAACATCATCCATTTCTTCACTGCTGGTGATGACATTGTTGTCAGCTGCTGCTGCTGCTGCTGCTGCTGCAGCTTGTGGTGCCTGCTTCGATGACAATAACTTTCTAATATCCATAACTGTAGGCTATAGGCTATTAGCTTAAAGGGGAAAGGAAACACCAATTACAGTTATAATATTCCGGTAGTTTATTCATTTTACAATGGATATTGATCGTAATATTTATTGTATCTGATATTACTCGCCAAAAGAAAATTAATTATCCGCCGGCCGGGTGGGGAATTCCGGGACCAGGCCGCCGCCATTAGGGGAGTCCCACATGGTGACGTCACTGGATGGGTCTTCGCTCCGGGTATCCATACACAACGTAGCAGATATGGCAGCGATGGAGGAATTTTGCAATGAGATCGACGTTTTGAACGATGCATTTGACTATTCGTCGGGAGATGACATTGATGTGGAAGCATGTACAGTTACCAGGCATCCCATGGCCTATGTTTATGAACCGATTCGGTCGAATAGAGTGGCATACGATCCGGAAAAAAACCACAAAAAAACCCACAATGCTAACAGTGAGCCTCTGAATTAGCCCCGAGCGAAAATGCTAACCTATTACTGCACCGAAAATCACTCCTAGCTCCCTTTTTACTTATCCTAGCACATCCAACACATCGTTTATGATCGCAAGGAGACACAGAATCTAACGGTGCCCACCTCAACACTGAAAGATACAAACTCGCGAGGTTATCCACAAAAACGTACATCAAAACAAGTGGCGCTAGGTACTAACATACGCCAGGCTAACGGCTTACCTTCCTCATTGTCTGGTCTAAACTGGTCTTCAATGGCATTACAACGATAAAAACGATGATGTAGTTAATCCATAGGTTAATATCCAATGGGGCTGTGTCCCCTTTGAAATGTTCTGATAATCTATAAGCAATACAACTGCAATTCCGTTATCTGCTGTCCGCTCTGTGCTCCGTGCGCTCTGGGTCCTGCAATACCATCCATCAATAGCAATACTAGCCTTTTTAGGGCTGTTTTCGACAGATGAGCGTGTGTATGCCAGTTTAATTAGTTGAGCTATAGAACACCCCCAATTCTCTATTGTACGTCATAATAGCTACCCTTTAGTTTGGACGCGTTTGCTTTAATTAATAAGGTCACACTGTGTCAGTAAATACATGTGTGAGCTAGTAATCTGGTAGTGCTGCAATATTTACCTCTCTCTCGGCAGCTGAAGCAACTCGTTTGGTGGCTCGAACTTCACGTTTGTTGACACTGTCATTGTCTTGCGCGGCCGACGTGCTGGGACGGTCGGTGTTCCCGACTGCATACGTTGAGAAATCGAATATTGTGGGAACAGATCCTGGCTTCAAATCCAATGTTTTGTATTGAACCAGGCATCCAGACTGGACTTTGAGCAGCTTCTCATCCTTTAGTGGCAGCCTATGGAAATGTACTTCTTCCTTCTTCGTATAAAATCCATTTGTGCAGCCTGGGGCAATACAATAAACTCCTGACGACGACCGTTTTCTTGTAATGTAAACTACTGGTGCATTGCACGCCATGTTGTTTGTTATCGAGCGTTGACCCAGGAAGCCGTACCCACTCAGTGACGTCACTGGAAAAGTCCCGGAGCAATGGAAGCGCCCAAGGTCATTAGGCACGTATTTCAAAAAGTAAATTTGCGTATCTCGATCGTTTACATTGGAAATAGACTAGATAAATACATTTCCTAATGGGAATATTGTCGCATGGAAAGCAGTTTGAAAAGTGTTTCCATTTCCCTTTAAAACTCGTCAGGCACTAGGAAGGATCCCTTCTTCTTCAGGGCAGGCTACACAGTACGCAGGCTAATGTCCCATAGCGGCTGCCTTTCTGGTGGACTCCAGTACTGCACATTACTCCGGAGACGTTTACAAAAAAAAGAAAGAAGTGAAACATCCGTGGCTTTTCAGAAAACATCCGGGGCTTGAGCCCAAGTAGCCACCCCCTAGCGCCTCCACTTTGCATTTGGGTGAGTTTACATGTGTCGCTCTGCTGGACACACACAATACAGAACAGTTGGCCAACCTGTCAGCCACCGTTTAACTGAACATGTGGCAGAAAGAGAAAACTGAGGATTGTCAGAAACATCCCAGCTCTGTGCTGCCGGGAGACAGCAGAGCACAGTGTCCTGACAGCAGAGGTGGAAAGTAACATTTACATTTACAGTATTTACATTTACTCAAGTTCTTTACTTAAGTAACATTTTGAGGTACTTTACTTGAGTATTTAATAATAATAATATATTAATTTTCTATAGCGCTTTTCTGAACCCAAAGACGCTTTACATTTGGGATGGAGGGTTTCCATTTGAACCGCCATTTGTGTCGGATAGGAGTGTGTTTGTGAGTATTAGTAACCGCCACCCGTGAGGACCTTCCTCCGAATACCTGCGGGAGATAGGTGTGTGTTTTTGAATGTTAGTACCCACCATCTGTGTCGGAAAAAAGGTATGAAATTGATGTGAATTGATTGGGTGAAAATGAAAGTTTGAATGTGCTTTTTATTATCACCGGTCATTTATGAGGAAATGCCTCTAAACTCTATCGGGAGATTTTAAATGTCACAACTGAATTGGGCAGTTGAAGTTGAACATTTTGGTAATAAATGTAAGACTGTGAATTAGAGTTTCATATTTGAACATGATCACAGCATCATTTTGTTTAGTATGATTATAATGTTGTAAAGAGAGAAGGTAAAAACCCTGTATTAGTTTGGACCTATTTTTCTTCAAATAAACTGATCCCACCTTTTGGACTGGGACAACTTAAAGGAATGGTCCACTCATTAGATAATTAATCAAAACTTCAGTATTTAGTGAAACGTTATGTTTAAACCATACCCTGAAGAAATCAGCGATATTCCCCGGTAAATAATGATTTTATAGCTCTTTTTTATCAAGACCTGTATATTCCGTCTGGCCGCCGCCATGTTTGCCATTTTCAGTAGTCACGTGATGGTCGTGACGTCATCCATGCGTTCACTTTGTCAACACACGGAAACATGGTGGAGTATTTCAGTTCGGACTCGTCAGCAGAGGAACAAGTTTTGACCAATGTGAAGAGATTGGATGGGGGAATTCATCCATACATATCAGTATGACAATACGACACCCTCTGTCCTTAGACCCTCACATCGTACAAGGAAAAACTTCCGAAGAAAACCCACAGTTTAAAGGGAACATGGAGAAACCTCAGGGAGAGCAACAGAGGAGGGATCCCTCTCCCAGGACGGACTAACGTGCAATAGATGCCGTGTGTAAATTGAAAAGATAATACATTTGCAACATAGGTAGTCCAAATGTTTGGAAATGCATGTGTGTATAATGGGAAGATGATATAAGATACTATATGTATGCATGTAGTACCACCCTTGCTAGCGATTCCCTCTCTAGTTTAGCATACTCAGCTTCGTTGTCCCTGGCCATAGAATCACGCTTTTATGGGGCCGGAAAAACTGGGGGGAAATACACACTAGCCGGTACTACGCTATATGGAAAGGCCACCAAAAACTGTCCTGGCCTGGACGTTAAAACGGGGCTAGCCCCTGCAATGGAAATGCGCTATAACATACCTTATTCTTACTCCGAGCACTACTTCTGCTCCTCCGTCGCTTCACACTTGCAGAGGGCGATTTCTCAACTGGCCGAACTGGTGTCCTGGTCGGTGATGACACCAGAAAGACCGATGGTACTGCATCTCCATTGAGTAATGGTTGTTCTTTAAATCCCATGTTATGTTTGATCATACTCTCAGAGTAGTCGTCCGGAAATGTGAAATGTTCGCTGCATACATGAGCCTGTAAATCTCTCGGTTCGGGCCGGCCACATTTCGCTAGCCACTGCCTCCGAATGTACTTCTTACGCTTACCTTTTGGCAACAGATGGAACCGAGCATTCCGTGGATTGTTCCTATCAGAATTATGGCAATATTTCGCGATACAGTGAGGCATATTTGAAGAGAGAAACTACAGTAAATAACATGGAGATCAACGTGTCTTCGAAAACCAAACGCATGGATTACGTCACGTCCGGGAAATGGCGGCGCCCACAGTGTTGATGTTATTTCGGTATATAATCAGTTTAAAATCACTGATAATGTCATCGGATTAAAAAAAAAAAAAGAGAGACTGGCAGAGACTGGTCTGTTTTATCGGATGATAATTTTTAAAAAATGAGTGTCATGAGCATACCATTCCTTTAAAGGACATCTGTGCTCTCCTCTCCTGCTTCAAAGGTAAGACTGCACCCTGCCACACTCACACTTAGGTAGGAACACACCTCATTTACTGACACCAAAATCCTTCGGGATCGCTTAAACAGATTTAGGAGAGTTGTCTGAATTGAAACAGCAGTAAACTTACATAGACTCAATAATTTCGGTCAGGTCAATAGTAGGTCAGAGTAATTTCCCGGAATAAATTATCAGGACCTCACCTACTCTCAACATGGCAGTTGAAAACTGTGATGCTCCCAGGAAAGAAACTTAAAATAACGAGACTAATGGAGTCTCTGAAAAGGTTCAAATGGGTATTTTAATAAAGTAACAGCAGAAGGTAATGAAGAGACAAAAGCTGGCGTTGTCTCTGGTGGGGCTGCAGCGAAGACAAGAGGACAAGCTGTGCTCAGCCGTTTCCTTTTATCCTCTTCCGTGCTGTGTAGAAGAGGGCCGCCTGCCTTACTTAGGCCCATTCCCAAACCGCCCCCTACACCCTACCCCTCCGTTTGCGCGTTCACGCGGAGGGTCCGCCATATTAGCCGCATTCACACTGCGGTACTTTTCCCACAAAGGTTCATGCGAACTTAGTTCATGCGAACTCTTATGTTACAAGATTGTATTTTCCTAAGGGACAGAAAAAAGGACTTGAACTCATTTATGAAACAGTGAAAGGAGGGCTTGCCTCCTCTCCATTTACTACAATGTAAATGATATTTACCAAAATAATAATTATATTTACCAAATCAGATATGGGAGAATCCAAATGATCAATATAATATAAAATGTGATATGTTTTGAAGGCCGGAATGTTTGTTAATTTAAGTAACAACCAATCTCTCACATTCGACCAAAACAATTTAGAAAGGGCATGAGAAAATAAATGTTCCAACGATTCATCAGATAAATTACAAAAGGAACATGGTTCCACTTCAAATTTAAATCTTGAATTTAAAAAAGTAGAAACCGGGTAGATTTTATGAACAATTTAAAAATGAGTTTCTTTTGCTTTAGGAGAAATAGGCCATTTTATAAAATAAGATAGAGCTTTTTCCATTACAGATAAAGTGTCTAAATCGGTCCCTTGTGGAAATAAGCCTCTGTTCAAATTGTGAAAAAAGTGGGATTTCAAAGAAGCATGAATAGATTTGTTATTCTTAAGAGTATCGCCAATACATTCCAAACTAGGTAAAACTGATCATCATTTGAGTACAGTAAAGTATTATGAATCATTTCAATAAGTGGTAGAGGAATTGCTTTACAGATTTTGTTATAATCTTTAGCAGTACACGTTATATTGTATTTCGTTGAAAAAGCCAAAACATCTAGCAGTTTACCATTGCAATCTAGTAAATCACTAACAAACAAAATACCCCTCTCATACCAATCACTCCTAAACAAGGAGTTTCTGTTTATAATAACCACTCTATTGTTCCATAAAGTAGATCCATGAGGAGAAAAATTGTGGGTAAATATCATTTTCCAATAATGAAGTATCTGCTTATGAAAATGTGACAATTTGGTCGGAATCTTATTAACCTCAAAATCACATTTTAAAAGAAAATCAAACCCTCCTAGACGTTTAAATATGGCCTTTGGAATATGGAACCACGTGGATTCTGGCTGGGACAAAAAAGCTTTCAACCTTTTTATTTTAATTGTTCCAATCATCGATTCAAAGTCTAAAGCTTTAATTCCGCCTTTGTCATATTCTTTAACAAGCTGTGACTTTTTAATGTAGTGAGTTTTATTTCTCCACAAGAATTGGAAAATAATTGAGTTTTTTTTTTTAATATTGGCCGAAGAGACAAAACATGAGTGGCATGGATGAATAAGTTTAGATATACCTTCTGCTTTAGTAAGAAGAACTCTGCCAAAAATAGTAAGATCTCTAGTTAACCAACGACTGAGAGATTTCTTCATATCTGTGATACGGTTACAAATATTAAGATCTTCTCTCCTGATATAATTTTTAGACAATGTTATTCCTAAATATTTCACTTCAGGTACCACTCTAATAGAGTCAATAACGGAATCATCACATGAATGGATAGGGAGTAATTCACATTTTGAAAGATTAAGAGATAACCCTGATGCTTTTGAAAAAATTGAAATTGTGTTAAGAGTTTCCTTTACCATGGATTTATTCTTTAGGAAAATGGATGTGTCATCCGCGAATTGACTAATTTTAAATTCTTTGTCAAAGAGGGTAATGCCTAATATTTTGTGATTCTTTATAATAAGCGTTGTTAAAACTTGGGTGGTCAGAATAAATAATTTTGGGGAAATAGGGCAACCCTGTCGAATACCACGTAAAACCTTAAACCTAGGGCTCATTCCAGGATTCAAAGATACAGAACTATAGATGTCCGAATAGAGCATCCTAATTATGTTGCAGAAATGTTCACCAAAACCCAGAAATGTTAGAGTTTCCATTAAAAAGGAATGTTCAACAGTATCAAAAGCCTTATAAAAATCCAGAAATAGTACGAGACCTTCAGTATCAATAAACTCCTGGTAATCGAGCATATCCAATATCAGTCTGGTATGGTTATGAATACTTCTGCCCTTAATAAAGGCTGATTGACATGCATCTACTAGTTGATTCAGACCTGAGTTTAACCTGTTAGCATAAACATGTGCTAACAGTTTGTAATCATTACAGAGTAGGGTAATAGCAGGTCTCCAATTATCCAACAAAAGTTTATCTTTATTTGGTTTTGGAATTAAGGTAATAAGGCCATGTTTCATGGTTGGCGAAAGGTTTCCTGCTGAAATGCAATCTGTGAAAGCCTTACAAAGCATTTTTCGCACATCTGACCAACAATATTTGTAGAACTCTATGGTTATACCGTCCAGCCCTGGTGGTTTGCCACCAGACATTTTCAGTAATGCACTATCTAATTCTTCAATTTTTAGTCGATCGTCCATATACTGAAGGATCATCTATTGTCTTTTTTAATTCTGTAATTTTACTAAAAAAGTTATCACAATTTTCTTTAGAACATTTTGAGTTATATAAATTGCTATAAAAAAGTCTAATTTCTTCGTTTATCTGGTCTTGATTTTCAATAGTGACATCATTAACACTCAGTTTTTGGATTTTCTTTTTCACTTGACTTTGCTTTTCAAGATTGAAGAAATAAGAAGTGTTTTTCTCCCCTTGCTCAATCCATCGGGCTCTCGAACGAATACAAGCTCCCTTAGCTTTTTCCAAACACATATTGTCTAATTGAGTTTGTAAATTGTTCAGTTGAATTTGCTCATCCAATGATAACTCAGCTTTAAGGCATACATTATTAATTTCACTTGTCATCTCTTGTTGTTTTTGTTTCTTTAATCGAGAGGAGTATTTACTGGAATTGATCGCAATCTGTCTCACACTAAATTTAAACCATTCCCATTTACTGAGAGATGACATATCCAAAGCCAGAGTTTCTTTTATCAGTTGTTTGATCTTTTTCCAAAAATCTGCATTCTCCAAAAGACTATTATTGAATTTCCATATAGGTTTAAGATTGGGACGGAAGTTGCATAGTAAAAAGGACAAAGAGAGGACACAGTGATCAGTCAGAGGTGATGCTGAAATGTCACACTTTGAGACATTATTAGTGAAACTAGAGATTAACCAATAATCGAGCCTAGAACACTGACCATTGTTAGAAGAGTTAAACCAGGTATATTGTGACTTTGAGGGATTATTTATTCTCCAAACATCAGTTAAATTAAGTTTAGAGGCCAAGTGAATAATAGAATCATTAAAATTATGACAATGTCCCCTTAAAGGAAGACGATCTAACCACTCATCAGGAACTACATTAAAATCCCCTCCGATTATAGTTCTTATTATACATCCATGGTCACTACCCGATCTGCAGCTCTGCCCGATCTGCAGTGCGCATGTGCGAGATGGACAACTCCGGACGGCAACCCAAGTAGGACAACATTGACACAGTGGCTTTTGGCAAAGCTCAAAAGGAAAACTCGAGAGAGATGAGTTATTGTTATTACAACGTGACTTCACTATTATTTAACGACTCTTTTTATTGGGTTCTTTTATTTGGGGTTAAGTACATTGTCAGAATAAGTGAAGAATGGATTTAACTTCTGTTAGACAGCTATATGGCATATAGCTGTCTAACAGAAGTTAAATCCATTTCTCACTTATTCTGACAATGTACTTAACCCCAAATAAAAGAACCCCATAAAAAGAGTTGCAGCGACAGCGAGTCTGCAGCGGTGCTGACTTGAGACCAGAGACTGTATATATAAATGGACGTAGGGTCCGTGACGTCACCCATAGGATTCTGCAGAGTTGCCGTGAAGCCCTTAGTAGGCGGAGTCGGCCACTATCGGCTCAACAGTGACGTCAGAGTTCAACTCCCGCCTTCTCCAAATAAGGGCAAAGAGGCGAAGCCGAGGCGGGACCTGCTGCCACCCAGCTGGAAGTTCCAGAGCTAGCTGAAGCTACCAAGCTAAGCTAACATGCTCCCCATCTGCACGCTGCCGTCGCATTTTACGTTTCTAAGGTAAGCGGCCATGAAACTATTCAGCAAAACTATAAATAATAATCTAAGTTATTGAGTTTTTAGCATAATACTTCAGAATCTTAAAACCCCTTAACATTTGTATGCAATTGTGCTAAATTCAACTCTGGAATCAAGCAAATATTAATATGTTTGCATGACATTAGTTATTTATATTTTGATATCACTTAACTATACGTTTAATACATTTAAGTCAAGCTAAGTTACATGTGATGGTAGCTAGTTAGTGCTCTTACCTGTGAGGCCAACAGCATAATAACCAGACTATCATTAAAAATAAGTACCAGTTCTAGATCCTTGACTTTAGACAAACAATTCAAAAGACAAAATGTATTTAAAGACCAATCTTTATTTGAATGTGCCTCTTAACCTGAGATATTAGTTATACAGTAATAGTATTGACAATCTAAAAAAACTGAGCAACTCAACAGTCAACTTTATGTTTCTTATTGTCTAAAGCATTTATTGTTTTCATTTCCCCATCTCATATTCAGTGTGGACGGATTGAGACAGCGTGGTGTCCAGAGGGCTGCAGAGACTTCAGGGAGAAACCTCCGTGTGATGGACGTCCTGTCTGTTGGTGTGGAGAGGACTGAGGGTCTTTCCTCAGCGAGGAGGACCAGGGCTGATGGAGGAGCCCATGCTGGGCAAAGCTGACACCAACTGCACAGGCCTAGTCTGTCACTTTATTTGACTAAATGTGTTTACTTATACATTTAATAGGTTTACACCTTCTGTCCATATGTGCTTTTTATTTAAAACATTTGATTAACTTTTGGTTCACATTTCAATAAACTGTATTTGTATTTGCACTCCTTTCGTCCATTATTCTTACTGAAAATGTTAGATTACACATTCACATCTGACTGAAGATTGGACCCATTTATTTGTGACGTTGCAAACTCTGCGGTACAAGGCACAAGCAATGTGAAGCTCATAAAGTGAGGCAAATAGAAATAATCAGCTGATGGAGTGTAGATGTGGAAATAGCTGCATTCGATCAGCTGACTGTTTTTACAATAAAAGTTGTTTATAGTGAATGTCCTGTACTGGTCTTAACATCTCATAGCATCAGCTTTTAATGATCCTCTTGGATGTTCTTCTTGACCCTCAGAGAAGGAGAACATGTCGTGTGTTTCAGGCATGTCCTTTCCTAACAAAAATGACAGGAAACATAAAACATATTATTGCAGAACAAGTGTGTTATTTATGAAAGCGGTGTGTTTGTGTGTTTAGCAGCTGTAGATATCATTATTTTGTAATTGTAATGTTTTTTTTTTTTATTTAAACAATGAGCTACAAAGACAATCAGATTATGAATGAACAGTATGATGTTCATCAACATTGAAATATATGTTATTATCAAAATAATATTTAACTGTTATCAAAACGTAGTGCAAATGTAGAAGTTTGCTCTGTTGTCTCACTGAAAGAATAACTTTTACCACGTTTTACAGACAATATTGAGAGATAAATCTTTGCCTTCAATACATTACATTAGAAAGCTGACAAAGTCATATTGCTAAATATCTAAATGTAACTTTTTGCATGGAAAAACCCCTCAACTTAAATGATGTGTAGGTGATCTAGTATTTAGTATTGTTTAATGGAATGTATATCAGTGTATTCAAGTCAATACTTCATTCACTTAAACCAATATCTTTCTTGATTCTTTGTACAGTATGAAAAAAGAGTCTTTGTACCTGTGCTGAAGTTCACTGCTGTGAGGAGTCCAGTTCTGTCTCTCACTCTCTGGTCCAGCCTGTCTGCATCACCTGGACACCTTAAACAAACAGATATATATATATGTAAAGTACCATGTGTACAAACAATATAACTGATTCTCTTCCGTTGAACATGTTGGATTGTGTATTGTCCGAGTCAGGGTCCTTTTTATTTTACTGTAACTTTGGAAGTTGTGTTACCAATGCTTACTGTTTATTTGATACCCATTTGGTAATGCAATTAATAAAAACAACAAGGTTTGGGTTCGTTCTTCAGATGACTGTGACGTTAAGGTGTAAGCTCGATAATGAACTCCAGCTCAACCAACCATATTGTAATATCTAAGTAATCATCTTGAAATATGACATTAATAATTGTAATATACACACATCTTATTGTGAGGTTGATTTCACATACACTACTTCGATATTAACTTGTCTACATACTTGAGCATAGCCAATTTAAATTAACCTTAGTGATGCATACAGTTCCTCCTACATAATAAAATATCTCTAAGTTACAAGGGTGACCTTATTTTATCAACCTCAAACAGAAGCCGTTTGTTCAACAGTATTATCCCACTTAACACTTGTCTATTTCGTTTTAACCTTTATATATACAGTCTATGATTTTAACTTGGAGGGTACGATTAGCATCGTTAGCACCGATGTAGCTACCACTAGCTTACATGCTAACCCAAGCCTTACCATTCATTACGTAGCTGATTAAAATCATTAACACATAAATAAAGCACTCGAATTTCACTTGCCGCATCAACACACTCTCACTCCCTAAGCGTCCAATAGCGACGTTTGGTCAGTGTCCGTGGCGTCCAATTGTGACGCTCCTAGGCTCCTTCAGCGTCATAAAGGGACGCAAATAGCTTTCAACTGATTGCAATGTATTCCCATCTGCGTCGGGATTTGACGCTCATGGAAGCACGGCATTCGTTTATGTCGGCTGCCCTTAAAGGTAATGTGAGCGTCCATTCCCAGGAGTAAAGGATGGCAGAAGACACTACACTACCCAGAATCCCCAGCTATCGTTTGGACTACACCATGTGCTCTTGACAAACCCCGTGATAGTCCTCAAGCTCTGTGATTGGAGAGTGTGCTCCGAGGGTTAAGCCGATTCTCGAACAGCACTTGAAATGGGATGGAACCACGGCAGACTGTCCAAAACTGGATTTGAACGGGTCCACCGCGTCCCCCCTCCCCCACCCCGTCCCCAGAACTACACATGCTGGCTATTCTGTTTCGCAACATGTTCTCTATGGCACGTCTCTACTGGGAGTTGTAGTTTTAAAAGACGTTTTCGTATTTCCCATAATAAGAAGTTGCCAGTATTAAACTGTGTACATCCCTGGAGGTTTAGGGGACAGGAAACACTCACATTTAAAACATATAATTAATAAATGGGTGAAAATTGCTTGTGCCCAATATGGGCAGTATTAATATATATAGGCCTACCCACATGCCAGCTAAGGTCAGAAGAGCTTTATTTAACAGCTGGTCTTATGTGTGTGACCCCTGTGATAACATTACATTACATTAATTGATAAGCCTGAAACATGCACTTGTCAAGGTTCAGAGGCACATTTTGCAAATATGGCAGTAGCCATCGATCAGCTTAAGATAAGATATACTTTATTGATCCCAAGTTGGAACATTTGCGTTACATCAGCATGTGTAACAGTTAAATATGCAGTTGTGTTTATTTGAAAATCATTTAGTATAATCACATAAATTCTGTGTTCTTTATTTATTGATTGTTCAATACCTGACAAGGCCGGAGATGAAATATCTACATACATCTTATAAGAGTAATACATTATGTATAATATCAGTTAAAATAAGTGCTTCAACATAGTTAACATTGCTGGAGGTATGCACAAATATTGATAGATGTCTTGTAATGCACTATTGAGGAACCTGCAACCCTCAATAGTGCAACAAAGTTTTTCATTCAGTGCAGAACTACACCACAGTTGTTTAGGCCTATATGATATGTCAATAAACCTTAGAAAATCTTGAAATCTTGAACGGGATGTGCAAAATAGTCATTACATACAGTCTTTAATTAACAATTAGTAGAGAATAACGAGTAATGAATATACTTTATAGGGATCGTATTAATATCTAATAATAAAAATATTGAAATTCAATAACATGCTTTAACCACCAGGTGTCCCTTGATATCAGCTGTGCACCTTTATGGTGTAAATACAGCCTATCTACCAATTGGATCAAATATAAAAGTGAGCCGAATTAGTGTTGATACTGCAAGGAGACGTATTGTGTGAAAAGAAAGGTAAGATGTTGTTTAATGGCTGATATATTTATGATCCACGTCACGTTTTCAGTTCCTCATGTTTGTCTTCTCATCAGGGCTCTATAAATACAGAACTACGGCAGATATGTAATATGTAATGCAGACGAACCGTGTATTACAATGCCGTTATGTGATGACTTTCAAAGAGAAAAGCAAGCACACTCCGAATAAGGTATTATTATTATGTTGGTCTGTTTCCGGTATTTGTTAATGACGATGTGCTCTGAGATGTGAGACTGGAATTGCACAGGGGGGAAATAACGTAGGCTATCTTTAGATGCGGATTTTGTTAAACTAATATGTTTAGGCTGTGGACCAACACTATACATTGACGGGGAAGGGGGTAGCAATAAAGATAACACCATTAAACAGTTACACAACATAACAGAAATAATATCGATAGCAGCGTCCCTAGCAACCACCTTGGTAACAATGAAAACGTCGCGATTTCCTGAAGTAATCTTCGTAATAACTAGCAAACTAAAGATCATGTCAGAATATGGGCCGATTCGACTGACTCTGATATCATTGTCCTTTCTGAGACGTGGCTCAAAAAGTCGATTACAAATGATATGATAAATATAAAAGATTACAATGTCTTTAGAACAGACCGTGTGGGAAAAGGGGGCGGGGTTGCGATTTATGTTAAAAACCATTTAGACTGCACCTGCATCGAATCCCTAACAAAACCAAAATGCTTTGAACTCTCTGTAATTAAACTATTGCTCCCAAGTGGTTCAGACATTATAGTGATCGGATGCTACCGCCCGCCCGCTGCCTCAAGCGAAGCCACGAATATACTCTCCAATCTTCTCCATAACTGGACTAAATCCGAGATGGTTTTACTCGGAGACCTAAACTGGGACTGGCAAACGGATTTACAAAACTCTTTCAAGGACACTTGTGACTCTCTCTGTTTGGTGCAACTAGTTAACTCGCCAACTCGGTTAAACCAAAAAGATTTAGAGAAGTCCACTTTGATTGATGTTATTCTTACAAACGCACCTCAGCGTTTCTCCGCAGTAGGCACGTTTTGTAATGATATAAGCGACCACTGCGCAATTGCTTGTGTGAGAACCTGTAAGATCCCTAAAGGAAAGCCACGTTTCATTCACAAGAGGCGATTCAAACATTTCGATGAGCAGGCGTTTCTACATGATGTTTTTAATAGTGATTTACACATTGTTTCACTTATGACCGATGTTGAGTTAGCATGGAATTATTTTAAATCCACCTTCTTGGCTATATGTGACAAGCATGCTCCTTTTAGGACATCTAGGATAAGCGGTAAAGACAACCCCTGGTTTAATGATTCTATATCCTCTCTCATTCGACAGAGAGACACTGCCTGGGCTAAAGCAAAGAAATCGAATATTCCATTAGATTGGAATCTGTATAGGACATTAAGAAACAAATGCACTAAGCTGATTAAAAACTCTAAATGTGCCTACTATCTTAATGCAATACATGACAATTTGAATAACCCTGCAAAGTTTTGGAAACTTGTTAAATCCTCCTCAGGTTCTATCACTCCAAACAGCCTTCCTGATCTCTTAAGGGTAAATCAGAGTGAAATCAAGGGCAAAATGGATATTGCAGACAGCTTTAATAATCATTTTATTTCTGCTGGCTCAATCTTTGATTCTAGCAACTCAGGGATGATCGCTGCAGAAGGAGAGCCAGGTCCTCCGCCACTTGACCCTGATCAACTGTTCACCTTTGCCCCCATCTTGACCTCTCAGGTTCACAAAGCTTTAATGAGCCTAGATGTAAAGAAATCTTCAGGCCCAGACAAGATAGAGCCGTTCTTCTTCAAAGTTGCTGCAGGTCTGATTGCAGAACCCATAACCTCTATTCTGAATCTCAGTCTTTATGCTGGTGAATTACCTAGCTCATGGAAGTCGGCCATGGTTCTCCCCTTGTTAAAGGGCGGAGACCCCTCTGACCTAAATAATTATCGCCCTATTTCCAGACTGTCTGTAATGGCCAAAGTCTTTGAATCTCTTGTAAACGAACAACTGAAAAAGTTTCTAACTGACCATAATATTCTTAGCGAGTCTCAGTCCGGCTTCAGATCAGGCCATAGTACTACTTCAGCGGCTATGCTAGTCTCAAATGACATCATTGAAGCACTAGACAAGAAAAAACACTGTGCAGCATTGTTTGTTGATCTGTCTAAAGCTTTTGATTCTGTGGATCATGCATTGCTACTGCAGAGGCTTGGCTGCATAGGTCTTGGCAAAATGGCTTTGAGCTGGTTTAAAAACTATCTATCTGAAAGAACTCAGTGTGTCTCAGTAGAAGATTATACCTCAGCTGCTCTTACTATAAACAAAGGTGTTCCACAAGGCTCTATTTTGGCCCCTGTCTTATTCTCCATCTTTATAAATGAACTAGGAAATGGGATAAACCCAGCACGGTTTCATTTATACGCCGATGATACAGTTGTTTATACAGTGGCTTCCTCTTTAACTCAGGCTATAGAGCTTCTACAGGATGCTTTTAATACACTGCAACACTCCTTGCTAAGGCTAAGACTGGTCCTTAATGCAAAAAAGACCAAGTACATGACCTTCTCTCGCTCTCGAGCTAATACAGCTGTCCCTCCGATTCTTACACTGGAAGGGACATGCCTTGACAAAGTAGCATCCTACAAATATCTGGGCATATGGATTGATGAAAAGATGGCCTTTGATGTTCATATTGGGAACCTACTGAGAAAACTTAGACCTAAACTGGGCTTTTTCTTTCGTTTAAGGAAATGTTTCCCGTCTGAAGCCAGGAAGAGAATTGTGCAGAGTTCCTTTCTGTCTGTATTAGACTATGGCGATGTGATCTATATGCATGCTTCTTCCTCCCTGCTTAAAAAGCTGGACTCTGCGTACCATACTGCTATACGTTTTGTAACGGGTGCAGGCTCTCGCACCCACCACTGCACTTTGTATCAGTCCTTAGGATGGTCCTCTCTGTACCAAAGAAGACAATCACACATGTTGATTTTTATCCTTAAGTCATTGCTAGGTAAGCTGCCCTTATATATCTCCAGACTTCTGTCATTTTATACTTGCTTTTTTAATACTAGACGAGCAGCAAATGGGATGCTTTTAAATGTTCCTTTGATGCAGTCAGAGCTTGGTAAAGCTGCATTCTCCCACTATGCTCCCTTTTTATGGAATACGCTGCAAGTAAAACTTTGTCTAGAGGCACTTCCTACTGTAAATGCTTTTAAAGGTATGCTACGATTAGCCCTTCATGAAACATGTAACTGTTTTACCTGATGCTATTGCTGATGTGATTATGCTTCTTGCCACTGCACACATGGCCTTCTGTATTTATATTTGAATTGTATGTTTTTTTTGTTTAATGCCTTTGTTTTATGTTGAAACTTGTTGTGTGCCGTGTTGGTCAGGACTCCCTGGAAGAAGAGATCTTGTATCTCAATGGGACATTCCTGGATAAATAAAATAAAAAAATGTACATCCACTGCACACATAATCTGAAGTAACAACTCATATTTCTCGCATCAAATGACATCAAAACGCATTTTAATGGCCAATCTAACTTTAAAATAGCCATTTTCCACCTAGAATAAAACGAATTTCGGCCATGTTTTCTTTTTCTGCAGGGAGAAATTTGAAGATCACGTGACATAGACGCCAGCCATCGGAATGAATGGTGAAAAAAAACGGGGTTTGTCAAACAGAGCACATGGTGTAGGCCAAACGATAGCTGGGGATTCTGGGTAGTGTAGTGTCTTCTGCCATCCTTTACTCAGAAAACATATTTGTTTCTCCGAATCGAAGGGGAAAAATACAAAAGCATTGCACACAATTTAAACCAATCAATGTTGTGTAATTAACAAGGATAATCTGGTGTTTTTTTAGTCGATGAGTAGTGCAGATATCACTGTAAAATCAATCGACAGTAAGAGGAGTACTTACTTCCGGGTGTAAAATTCTCTGTTATCCAATGGGAATGGATGCTCACATTGCCTTTAAGGGCAGCCGGCATAAACGAATGCCGTGCTTCCATGAGCGTCAAATCCCGACGCAGATGGGAATACATTGCAATCAGTTGAAAGCTATTTGCGTCCCTTTATGACGCTGAAGGAGACTAGGAGCGTCAAAATTGGACGCCACGGACACTGACCAAACGTCGCTATTGGACGCTTAGGGAGTGAGAGTGTGTTGGCCGCATTCATGCACCGTCTGTTTTAACCGCAGAGCGAGTCACAATAGTCCGATATATAAGCATGAAGAACACAACAACCACGGCCGGCTTCAAGTTGTGTTTCCTGGATGAGCTGAGCAGGCAGAGTCCCTGTAGCTAGCTTCACGGAGCAGCTAGCAGAGAGACAAGAAGCTAACAGCGGCAGGCACTTGACAGAGCCGTCACTCAACGTGACCACGCCCTAATTTATGCACACACTTTAAGACCTAATATAAATAAAAGGGTCGCGTTAGAAAACAATTCACTCTCAGATCCATAATCATGAAGGTGGAATCTAACTATATCGATAATAAAATGTATGGAGCCAGGGAGAGAAACATGTCTTTTTCTGCTGTAAAGTTGGGCATTTTAACATGGGGGTCTATGGAAATTGCTCCTTTCTGCAGCCATCGCCTATCGGCCAATATATGAACTGCAGTGTGTGACACTTCCGTATTGGCTTCCCGGCTCTTCCCCAGAGTTTGCCGCTTGGGTAAAACCCACCAATGAGCGCTCAGCTCGAGATACCAGCGAGCCGTTTCCCATCAAGCATTTCGCTTCCGCAGCTCGTGGAGAGCAACTGCGCCAACTCGCCTCGCCTCGCTCTCAAGGCTGCGGGCGTCTTTGTCCCGCGAGATTTCAAAGTCTCATGTGGGCGAGCCTCCAGAGCAAGTCGGACAAAATGACTAACCATCATGCAACGCACGAGCAAGACGTTGATCGCAACTGCGCAGGTCTGCGCAGGTCTTGCTTGTCTCAAACAAGCCTGCTGTGTTTACTCCCTCCATCTGACAGGAGGGAGCCTCGTTGAGCTGCGAGTGTGGCTACAGACGGAGTTCACTCCGTCACGGAGGGGTGGGGTCGAGGGAGTGGTTTTGGATTGGGCCGTAGTCTTGATTCTTCTGGTTTAACTTTTCGCTCCGTATTTGAGGTGTCGAAATTCATTCGTCACTTCCTTTTCAGTTTTTGTTTTTTTTAATCTTTTTTTTTTTATCATTATCGTTACGTCCTGTCTGTATAAACGTGCTTTAAAATGTATTGTTTAATTTTACATAGTTGTCATCTAATAATCAAAATATATGTTTACAAATGTTACATAGTCTTTGTCAGCATATTATTATATACGCTATGCGTACAAAATAAAAGTGTGACATTCAACTTGCTCCATTTATTGGTAACAGTCCTAGAACCATACCCTGAAAAATGCTTGAGGGTGGGATTCATAGAAACCTCTTTTTGGGGGGGGGGGGGGGCATTTTATGACAGGCCTGTCCATCACAATATGCCCCCCCTTGCTATCTTACAAAATAAAAGTGTGACATTCATGAAACTTGCTCCATTTATTGGTACCTGTCCTAGAACCATACCCTGAAAAATGCTTGAGGGTGGGATTCATAGAAACATCTTTTGGGGTGGGGTGCATTTTATGACAGGCCAAACAATAGTTGCATTGGTTGAAATGACAGTTAATGATGGTTCCTTCGGGGCATGATGTGCATCCAAGTACGGTTGATCCACTGGAGGCCTGTACACATTGGTGGTGGTACCACCGCTGACAAATGTCACAGCAAATCTGAGAAAACAATAAATACTTGTTACGTAAGGTATGCATTATGGGATTTTTTTATGATAATAGAATATCTCTAATGTATTTCCCACTAACATTCTAACCATTCCTTCAATTATCGAAAATGTTGTGTTATGAGAAAGAAAGACATTTTCAACACAAATGTATGGAAAAACAAGCAAAACATTCATCCTTTATCAGTTAATGCTGAAGATGCCAAATATAGTAGCAATTACCAACACAAATGTTATGTTGATAAAGTCTGGAAACATATTTCTGCTAATTTTCTTTATTTGTAATGTGCAATAGGAAATGACCCAATGTTCTTCATCCTGCTCCTCCATCCCGCAGTGAAAGCAAAGCCTGCTTAGATCATCTGTTGAGACAAAACGTAATCAATATCTTCAGATAAACCACATTGCAGATTTGGGGTCAAGGTGGCCCATTCCAATTTTTTACTAAAAGGTCAATTATATAAGGACACATTTGTTGTGGTCTTTTATTATTTTGTGTGAAGAAAAGGCAAAACACACACAAACACAGATTTTCTAAATTATTAAATCTGAGCACAGAGGAGCCATCTGCTCCCTCTTTCACACCCTCTGTAGAATGGGTTATCTTGCCAATCACTAATTATATATGGTGTATCCAGCACTATAGATACAGATTGGAGCTTACAATATGCTCCTATTCTCACCACCAACATCCAGTGATGGTTCTCGTTCACAATTCCCACGATGACTGTGTGTGCCATTGGATCAACCTGAGAGTAGTTGCAAAAGTATTACATTCCTGTTGCAACATTTACAAATGCAAAGTCATTCCAATCATGTACATACCCGGATTCTTCCAATGTGGGTTTCCAGATGGCGCTCATAGCGTAGCTGTCAATAACAGCTGCTTGACCATCATTGCGCTGGTTGAATTTTCTTACAATGAGTGTAAGGTAGGCATTGATCACAAAGAGGCATGTTTACTGTAATACTATCAACTGTTGTAACGTCACTGAATTAATAAATGGAGCAAGTTTCATGAATGTCATACTTTTATTTTGTAAGATATAGGGGGGGGCATATTGTGATGGACAGGCCTGTCATAAAATGCCCCCCCCCCCAAAAGAGGTTTCTATGAATCCCACCCTCAAGAATTTCAGGGTATGGTTCTAGGACTGGTACCAATAAATGGAGCAAGTTTCATGAATGTCACACTTTTATTTTGTACACATAGCGTAAATAATAATATGCTGACAAAGACTATGTAACATTTGTAAACATATATTTTGATTATTAGATGACAACTATGTCAAATTAAACAATACATTTTAAAGCATGTTTAGGGATTTGCGTGTTTACCCGGTTTAACACCTTAATGTCTGACCAATGGTTGAACAGCATTTCCGTGCACATGACTTGTGTTTAAAGTGTAGTCCGTTTGAGTTTTGCCCGTGTGAACGCAAACCGAACCTTCTGAAAAATGAAACAATGTAACAAACTGTGGTCTGGTGCGCACCAGAAAACGGACTATAACGGCGCCTACACACGGCGGCGTGCGTTGCCGCTTCAACGCTTCTGCCCATTCACTTTGAATGGGGTGACGTCACGATTCGCCGAACTGCATTGTGGGAGCAAAGCGTAGCTTCTCTCGAGGTGCTCGCTGCAAAAGAAGAGCAATGTTCTACTTTTGCCGCCTCGACGGAGGCGTCAGCCAATCAAATCCCTCGTATGTAAATCTGACAGTGCAAGCACTAGCCAATCAAACCGGGTGTATGTTGGGAGAGCCAGACCGCAGTCATTTCCCATATGTCAACAAAAGGAGGAGAAAATGATGGCGGTAGGGAACATACAGGGATACAAACCGGAGGAGCCAGGCATGGGGGGAGGTGGCAGAGACAGTGGGTGAAACTGGTAGGTTTTCGCTTGTTTGGGGAGTTTATATCCAGTGTACTTCGTTTGAATGGACAGCTAGCGAGCATAGACAGTATATTTAGCCAGCATGGATGTAGCATGAATGCTTTGCTTTGTATGCCCGGGGCGGGACATTCATGTGGTTGGTTGTTGGTCGGGTTGCTCGCGTTGACTCCCCAAGCTCAAGACACGCCCACCGCCAAGCGGCAACGCACGCCGCCGTGTGTAGGGGCCGTTAGGTGTGAACCATAGACTGTGTGAACGCACCTAAGGGTGCATATACAGTATGATTCACACCTAATAGTCCGCTCTCTGGTGCGCACCAGCCCTAGGGCTCTGGTGAAGGCATGGGCGATAGAACGTCTCGGCACGTCGGGGGCGGAGCACATACGTGATGACGTCAGACCAGCGTCAGACAGATTCAGTAAAAATGTTTGAGTACTATTACCAATATGACCCAAAGTGGTTGAACACTGTATACAGTACACAACAATAAATCAGTTCATAGTCATCAGAAAATTAGCGGTGAATTAACTTTTTTAAATGTTTGAGTTAAAACAATCAATTTTCTTTCAGAAGCTGGTAATGTTCGGTCTTTCAGTGTGCAAGAACACTGGTGAGTCTGTGAAATCACTGGCTGATTAGTGGTTTTTCAAAATCACTTACTAGTGATTCAATAAGTTACAGAATTGTATAATTATATAAATATAGGTCAAATATGTGATAAAATATAGGTTACATACCTTGTGTTGTGAGAAATGACAAAAAGATGGTTCCAGAATGATTCAGAAGGGGGAAAATGAATAAAGCAACCTCTGGGTTAAAAATAACCCAGGCAGGTGTTCAACTGCATTTGAAGCCCTAATAACCCCTTTGACCCAGCATGAGCAACCCACCAGTGTGTTTACAGTACCCACATACCCATCATTATGACCCAGCATGAGCAACCCACCAGTGTGTTTACAGTACCCACATACCCATCATTATGACCCAGCATGAGCAACCCACCAGTGTGTTTACAGTACCCACATACCCATCATTATGACCCAGCATGAGCAACCCAGCAATGTGTTTATAGAAATAACCCAGCATTACCAGATATGAGTACTTCTCCTTTTAGGGTGTCGACCCTTGTGCCTCGGCCCAATCCAATATTTTTGCTGGTAATCCTCCTTCCACCCCTCAACACTGCTGCTCTTTCAGAGTTAAATCCACATAAGCTCCCACTTGAGTGCCAGAGGCAGAGCACCAACATGGATGGTGTGGTTGCCTAGCGACGCCTAAGTCACTGCACCTGAGGGTGTTGGGTAAACACCCCGAGCCCGCCGGAGGGAAGAGGAGAGGAGCAACATCACTGTGATGTTTATTAAAGGGGGCTGTTATTAATTTGTTACATTCATTGTTGTCATTTTTCACGCCGGGGGGGAGATTATATAACACGCCATTAAAGCATTGTGTGTGTGTGTGTGTGTGTGTGTGTGTGTGTGTGTGTGTGTGTGTGTGTGTGTGTGTGTGTGTGTGTGTGTGTGTGTGTGTGTGTGTGTGTGTGTGTGGGCATGCCTGTGACTGCTCCCTCTTTCTTATCTGTGACTTCTTCTGATTCCAAGATGGATTTGACTGCTGTGATAGTGCTTCTCAGCAGGCGGCTTCTCGTGCACTTGTATGATAAGTCTGCAGTCTGAAGTCCTCTACTTGTTTACGCTCAGAGGGGATCACTTTTAATGATGGTTAGAGGCTGATGAAAGCGCCCCCTGCCCCCATTACTCACATGAATCAGATGGTTATGAAAATCTTTATTAAGGTAACACCCCGATGGCAAGATGAATAAGAAGCTTGTGATGTTTCTTTTTTACATCCATTGACATTTCCTGGCAAACGACTGCATTCAAGATTCCATTTGTAATCCCACGGTCCTCGTGCTGTGAGACAAATGCAATACTTAAAGTCAGTTAATTAATTTGATCCTTTTCAACGCCTCCTTGCATATTGTTGATTAAGCTCGGAGCTTATGAATAAAACTGTCTCCTTGGAGGAACATAAGGGTGTGATCTGGATGACTGCGATCCAGTGGTGCACGTTATCGTCCAACCACTTTTATCCTGAAATGAAAGAGAATTATTTTCATCCCTTTCCCGAATAATAGGAATATAACATGCAACAGCAGTTCATTCGTTTTACACCTCCTTTCCTGTGTGCCCTTGCTCCACTCAGGTTAATGCTGACTTTAAGACTCTTTTGGTAAGGGGTCGTCTGGGGCGGTGTGATTTGGCCCGGGGATACTATAATAAGGCCAGTGTTTATGACTGCAGCTGAAATGGGTTGGTAAGCGCGGCTGAAACCTCCAGGTATTGATGCGGGGGTTAATAGCCTGTTGGCCTCTTTAATGGAGCTGAATCAGGTCAAGCAGCAAGCGTTGTCAGCCCACAGGATGAGAACATCTCTCTTTATAAAGTCCTCTCCTATACGAGGGGGGGGGGGGGGGGCACCAAAAATATAAACTGTGGCTCACACAGAGAAATGTGTGACTTGCATTCAGACGTATATTCAAACGGGAACACACAAGCTAAAGTGCCAGACTCCACATAACACACACAGGCGTGGTTGTGAAAGTCGAAATGACTTTCAGTGTGATGTTCCCACCGACTGACATGAACTCGCTCGCGCTGGATTGTACTTTGGAAGTTAGACGTTAGAAAAGCAGAACAAGTTTGGAGTCTGCAGGAACAGCGGTGCTTTGAGCTTAATGCTAAAAGAACTGTATGACTTAAATTAATAAAATAACTTTTATGAAATGTCTATGTCATATTTATGGCTATGTCATAATACTGAGAGATTTATTCCAATATTTCTTATGACTTATTACTTTTATGATAATCTATACGATGACATACATTCAAATGTTTCAACATTATACAATGGTCTCTCATATTTTTGACATAATATACTATGTTGTTTCTTTCTCATATTTTCGACATAATACAGGCCTAACATAATATACTATGTCGTTTTTATTAAAAAAAAATTGACATACTATACTTTTTGTAAAATAAAAATGTCAACTCGATACTCTGTAAACGACATACTTCTCAATGACCTCCTATATGCCTTTTTATACCATACTATGATTTTATTATGACATATTGATGATTTATATACAATACCTGCACTATGACCTGTTTATGACTTTTTCATGACATACCATAATATCACTGTTTTTGCTTCAGGCAACACCAACTGATAGCAGCTCTGATAAATGAGGTTAACATTTTAATTTGAACAAATAATCTCTGACACATACAATGTGAGTGACGCGTCATTAACTAACAACTTAATTCAAACAACACGAACAACTGCATGAGCATTCTGCATGTGAAGCGGTGAATGCTGGGTAAAAAGACGGTAACTGTTAAGCGGTGAATTTCCCTGAAACAAAGGAACATTAGTCAGTTTTAGTTTATGATCAGCCATCAATCTAATCGCAATAGAAAAACATCGGCTTACATTTGGCTCATAGCAAGGTTTAAGTTCCTCTCTGCCATGTTATTATATCATCATAATTACCCTTAAAAGATTTATTCTGTTACATATGTGTGGTGGTCAATTATTTATTTATACTAATGAGTGTGCTATGCATCCATTATTCATGGTCACATTGGGTCTGTCTTCCTGGAGCACTGCTGACGGAGGGAAATGGAGGGGAAGATGGGAAAGGAGGCTTGATTGTACCCTAAAGGACACCAGAGACTGAGCAGGCCGCGGAGCAAAGCTCTCCAACCTTTCAGACGTGTCCTTTCCAGAGGAAGGCACTTAACCCGTGGCTAACGTGAAGACTCACATCCAGCTGATTAGAGAAGCCGCTCTGCTCGAGGATCTGATCGAATATTCAACTGCACTTCAGCATGTAATCACACACAGAGATCCTCCATCCTCCACCTGTGTCAACATATAACATAAGGGCAATCCCACGATGCATCATTCACGGTGATTAAATAATGGCTGTTCCTGAATATGCAAGTGTGTTTGAACAGTGTCAAAAGTCATAGTTTGTCAGCAGTAGAAGATGTATTCAGATCATTTGCATAAGTAAAGTGTAAAAGCACTACTCCAATATTTAGTATTGCTCCTTCATAGGGATGTGGGCAAATACATTTGAGACTATACCTACCAGTAGTGTGACTCAGCTAAGCTGTCATAGAGGTTACATGTCTGTCTAAAGCACATCACAATCACCTCATCATTTTAGCCTGTCAGAAATGTCGTGAAAATGTCCTAATTAGAGTCCAACATGTGTTTTTTGTGTGAGGTCGCCTTTGACCACCAACATCCAAATAGTTCGTTCTTTAATCCAAGTTGAAGTTTGTGGCGCATTTTAAATACATTTCCTCCATTGGTGTGGAAGCTTTTCCTTTCCTGCAGTGTTTAGGTTTTTGCACAAAACTTACGGCACTCACTTCGAAAGAACAGAGCATTTATTACTGATATTATTCATTCCAAAGTTCTTAGTTGTCCAAAATAACTGACACAAACCAGGGCTTTGATGGTAATACAGTCTTTCTTGCCAGTCCTACACTACTGCAAACTACTGGTACTAGTATAAATGTTAGTTGCAATGGCTGCTTCTACTTGATTGACAGCACTAAGCTGTGGGGTAGTTGAAGGGGAGTAACATTGACTAATAGATGAGATTAGGTAAAGTAAACGCATCACTAGTAGCAGGAAATGCTTTTTTGAAATGCTGCTCGACACACACAGACCCTTTGAGTCCTGACTGAACACCCTGTCTTGGTAATAGCAGAGTGTGTCTGCTGGACCAGTCATCCATATCAAAAATGGCTGGTCGTTAAACAGTCGATATTCTCTCCCCTCTTGCAGCAGGAACATCACATGTATTCGGCCGCTTTGATCTCTCGTTAGAGTCCTGGAATAGCAGAGTCCTGGGCGGTGTACCCTCTCCTGAACAGCAGCATCACCACTACATCTGGAACCGTTGATCACACAGCCGGCATCAGAACCAACATCCTGTGCAGTTTTACGATTGGACCTTTTCCCGGCACCGGCCCACGAGACTCACTGGCTATATTGAGAGGAAATGAAAAAGAGCCCCGGATTGGACATGTTTGAGGAGGAGAACTTTATTTACAACACACAAAGCAGAGGCTGCGAGCCAGCAGCAAAGCTCTCTGTCTATAGATGCCATTTATCAAGGGGGCAACTGGAGTTTGCTTTCCCTCTGCCAAAGGGAGGTGAACTTCAGCTCAGCCCATCAAAGAAACCCTCCCTGAACTTAATCTCCCTATCTGCTGACTGGCTGTGACCAAAATGACCTTTTTCCGTCTTGATTATTGAGATTATTATATTATTATGTCGGAGCAGAGGATCCCATATCTGATGGTTTTCCTATTACCCGGTCCACAATCTTGCCCGGTCCATTGCAGAATCCACCAGAGTAAAGGTTAACTTAGGTTTATTACCGGATGCTCTCATTACTGAAGCAGTGCGGCGTAGATGAGGAATGAAAGCACCTTTCATTAACTAGTCCACCGTGCTCCGTCAGCTGTTCTCCTCTACCCGTCTCCTTTCCCTCTCATCCAATCTCTTGAGTGGACAACACACGATTAAGCAATACTCCATTTCTCTACTTCCTTTTTTCCGAGCCATTTTCTAAATGTTATGCATTGGCCCTGCTGTGCTTCATTCCCCCTCTCTCTCTCTCCGCTGACCCTCTCCTCCATCCTACTAATCACCTCTCCACACGGCCTACCTGCACCTCGCCTCGTCTTTCTCCCTATCCCTTACCGCCCGCCTCCCCGCTTTCTCTCTGGGTGTCTCATTAATGGCGCTCTTTCTAATGAGATTACGCCGTGGGGATTAATGGTGTGGCTAATTGATAGACACACAGCCGGAGAGGATTAAATCCCTTTCAATCCCCAGTGGGTTTCTTGGTGCTTCAGCTGACTAATTGAAATCACAGGAACGGTCACAAATATACTGCCTGACCTCTCCTACTCCCCCTAATGAGTCTGCGATGCATTATAAGAAGGAATAGCGGCTGTTTTTATTAGTAGAATGAAGCCATATCCAAACAATAGAGTTAAAGGTTAACTACGTGATTAACAAAGGGAGTATGTTCCCCTTCATGATTTCGGCTTACACTTAAACACTTACAAATACATTATTAAACAAAAAAACGAAGAGGCTGCATCATCAGTGTGCAAATACAGATACAAACCATTTTATGAACAAAGACTCAAAGACTCAACGCACTGATGTTAAAGTTGGCAGTCTGCCACATTAACCTTTTACCACTCGGGACATATTCTGCTCATCAGGTTCATATTTGTATTTCGTGCCTCTGGGACACGTCTCCATGCTTTCATGTTCTCACACTGCCTGTGCTGCGGCACCTCTTTTCACCCTCCGTCTGAAACCAGAGCCCAGTCTGCTCTGATTGGTTAGCTAGCCGGCTCTGTTGTGATTGGTCAACCGCATAGAACTGTCCCGCCCCTTAGCCTAACATGTTCAATATGTTGGAGCGCATACCCAATAGAAGCACAAGTGTTATATAGTGATGCCACTATGTTTCGGCAGTAAACAAAGGAGTCCAATGGAGGCGTTTCGGGGGGGGGGGGGGAGAGAAACTCTCCACCTATCAGGGGAATGAGAGGTTGCCGTGGCATGGTAACAGCATGGTAACATGATGCTCGTGCCTCGGGGGCGTGGTCAGCTGCAGCTCATTTGCCACAGAATCAGCCCTTGCAACAACAGGGCTGGAATAGAGCAAATAGAGCGAAATGAGGCATGGCTAAAAGGCATGATCTGTTTGGTATTTTGAAAAAAAAACTTCACAGACATGTTTTATATAGGTACGGCCCTACAATATATTATTCAAATATAGCATGATAGGTCCACTTTAATAAACAAATCTAAAGAGGCCCATGATCAGTTAAAGCTTGTGATATTATATAACGTGTTGTAATTAGCATACACCTAAAGATGATGTATAAAAAAAGAGCACATTTTCAAAACATGTCTTTTTTATTTTCTGAAGCACACATCCAGTATCTAGATGAATGAATACAATTATTCCAGGACACTGAATAATAGAACAACTATCAGCAGGCATGGCTAATGAACCGTCCACTGTCCCGAGGCCAGAGGCCAACAATCTGTCGGAGACGATACAGAGTGAAGGGAAAGGCTGTGTTTTCACATATAAAAGGAGTATAACAAAGCATTTTTTAGAAAACAATCCCGAAGAAGAAAATAATAGCAACAACTGAACAAAACATGAATAAGCAGGCATCTTAAAAAATAATTATTGTTTAACAAAAGACAAAGAAACTCAAATATCCACGCGACAAATGAACAGGCCAAAAATCCCCTAAGCCCGATGAAGAGCGGAGAAAGAGCAGCAACTTTTAAATCATCAATACTTCAAAAATAGGTATCTTACAGTATTCTTCTTTTCTCAGTGTCTTTATACAGAGTATATTCATATCGTTTCCGCTGACTATTTTCACATTCTCACCACATAGTAACAAGTGCTTTGAGTAAAACATTTTTCAAAAAAGAAAAAAAATCATGCACCTTTTTAATAGCCTATAAAAAACGGGAATGTTCAAGGCGACAAAAAAATCTTTCTCAGATGCCTTTTTTCCAAGTCTTTTCAAGCTCCACTCTCTTTACACTGTCTGACTACTCAGACCATGCCTACGTAAGCTTTACACGGTGGAGAAAGCAACACAAAACCATACAGGGCAGGCAAGCATCTCAACATAAAGGCTCCGAACTCATGAATCCACAGAGGAAAGGCAGGCATTCTCCACTAAATTAGAAAACCCCCACATGTATAAAAATGGTTTCACACAATGTCAGCGTGTCGACAGGTGATGCTTGTGAAAGTCAAACTGAGCAGGTCCTTGGAGAAAAACTGTTATTGGCTTCTTTTAGGCCATAATTCAGTGGGTTATAATATCCGGTAGTCTGCCCTGGTTGTGTCCTTCCCTCCTGGGACTGGGGGTTGTTCATCTGCACCACTTTGAAGGAGGGAGGGGGGGGGGGGGGGGGGGGGAGCGCAGAGAGGTGTGGGGGGGGGGGGAGAGCGCGCCTCCACTGTACTGCACGAATGGCAACCGATCCTGAGATAGCAGGAGTCTGATACAAAAACACAGCACAAAAGGCACTTTATAAAATGACAGTGCTTCTGTTCTAAGGAAATTCAAGTTGACAGAGTGAAAGGGAGTCGAGAGCGTCTTCCCACAAACATTCTCTTCAGTGTGAGACGAAAGCAAGAGATGGTGTCGTTTTTAAAAATCAAAGCACAAAGTCACTCCTCGTGTCTCTCACGACCGCCTTGATTCGTCCCCAGAGACCCGGGTCCAGCGCGGTGAGAGAACGACAAAAAGAAACAAAACAAAAACGTCACACTACAAACTCGCCACTACAAAATATAAAGCCAGAATACAGTCGCGTTGCAGCGGAGTTCATGTTTGTGAGCTCGGTCGCTGTGAGCACACCACGCAGCCGTGTGAGGGTCTGTTCCTCACACTGCGTGGTGTTCGTGGCCCCTGCCAGTGGTTTTTCGAGGAGCATCCATTCAACCGACCCGCCTCTCCCTCCCCCCCCCCCCCCCCCCCCGGCCCCCGCTCCGCTCTCAGTCGTCGTCCCCTCCCCCGTAGAGGTCGGCCAGCTTCTTGAAGCGAGGGCCCCAGTCGTTGAGGTAGTCGTAGTCCTGGTCCCCTGAGCTGGTGGAGTTCAGCGAGCTGACGGAGCCGGCGGTGGAGCCGCTGCCCTCGTAGTCGAACACCAGCAGGGAGTCGTAGGGAGGGGCTGTGGGGTCGTTGTCCGCTGCCCTCAGACCCTGGAGACATGAGGACAGACACATGAATTCAATATATTCAACCTCCTCTCTACAGCGACAGCAACACATGCGGGTCTGAACGGAGCCACAGAGGAAGAGCCTTGAAGCTGCTTTGGTTCTCACAGCCAGGCTCGGATTGCATAGAACTCTATGAGACCCTACCTCTCTTGATTTAGTACCCCTATCCCCCGATTTGATTATGGTCTGAATTGGATCAAGACTTTTCAATAGAGTGTGATGTTCATTTTGTAAGTTATGGTTACCGTAGCAACACTGTAAAGCAGGCTATGCTACCATGCTATCCAAATTAGCATCCCGATTTACAGTTAAGGGAATTATGGATTCACCTTGCCAACTAAGTGAGACAGCTATTTCTAACGTAAGCTGGTAATTTAGTGAACCTAACTGTTCTTCAGATCCATACTAATCCAAATATGGTCACACTGGCTCTGAAAAACAAGATGGCGCGGAACAGCACTCTTCAAAGTGGTAGTCCACTAACCACTGGGTGATGTAACGGTGGCTACATTCGATTATTATATCCAGTCTGTGCAGTTACAGCGTTCCCTTTGTGTGTGGCTGGCCCTATATACTGCATCAGCGAGGCATTTGAGCAACATTGGCTTCAGGCCAGCCATTGTACACCAACACTATAACCCAGATGATTACGTTTCACAGGTCCAGGTGGCCAGACTGTAAAGGATGCAGTCAACTCGTCTCATCTTGCTCACCCACCCATTAGGGTTGTAATGCTCCATCAAGGTCTGAGCTGAGCTGTTCACAAGGCCCACACACTTTGAGCAGTAGCCCTGCTGACGGGAACAGAAACACTGAACCCCTTTACGTTGTGCAAACCTCTGTATGAGTCACATCGATGAAGGCTCCGGACACGGCAACATCACATGAAAACACTCTCCGTCCATTCTTGTACGTACATCGTTAATGAAATCTCCGATATCTCCAGGGTGGGGCAGGCTGGGTCTGACGGGGTACTGTGACTCAGCGATGACGGGTCTCTCGTCCACCCTGCGCACCCCCGCCGTCTTGTTGATGATGTGCTCTAAAGACTCGGGCTGCTGCAGCTGGCTCAGGTCGTAGTCCTGCATGAAGCCCAGAGAGAGAGGGAGGGTTGAGAGACGGCTCATCCTTTACTTCTGATCCTTTATAACTTGTGTTCATAATCAGATCTTCTATACCCTTATTAACCTTTCTCTTTTGTCTCTAAATACAGCGCTGTACACGCATTGTGCTTTGCTGAGTTTCTAAGTTGGTACACACACTTTCTCCTCTGTCCACCCTCACACACTTTCTCCTCTGTCCACCCTCACACACTTTGATGTGCCTTCTTGTTATGTGTGCAGGTCTCAGGGCTGACCTGCACGAAGCTCTGCTGCAGGGCTTTCTGCTGGACCTTTGAGCCCTTTTGGAAATCTGCACTGCTGCTGTCTTTGCCCGAGGGAATTACCCACAATTCCTGGTGTTTTATTGTTTGAAAAAGTCTGACATGCTCAAAAAGCAATTTTCGACATATGAAGTTGATGTTAAGAAGTACAAAGTGTACTGCGAGCCAGAAATGGTACAGATTTTGAAACGCCTGGGGATATACACACTCTGCCTGTCTGGTATTAAACCTCAGAGGAGCTTTAGAGTGAAAGCACACACGGCAGCGATCTGATGGTGGTGAGTGTGGGTGTTAGAAAATAGCAAGAAATAAAATGGCATAATTAATAATACTTTTCTGGATTAATCAAAGCTGTTGGAGTCTAACATTGTTGGAGGTTAAATTGAGCAAATGTTATGAGATAAGGAGAGGGGGTGTGCAGTAGGCGTAAACTTATATTGCTATATCTGAGAGGTAGAGGGGCTTCTTGTGTGAAAAAAGTTGAACATCAAGCAGGCAGCATTTTCATCCAAGGCACGAGTTGTAGGGCCCTCGGAAAACTTTTTATTGTCCAACTCACTTTCATTCTCTGCAGACTCTCTCTCTCTCAATGCTGTCCGAACTTACAATTCACTTTACGATGTTGGTAGATTAACTCGTTTTCTGTGACATCACATTAATTGATTGCAAGGAGCTGGGTGTTTAAAAGTTACATCTGATATATAACCCGGTGTATCGATCATGATTTTAGACGCCTCACGTACACTTTGCTGTAAATATTTAGTAGTTTAGTGGCAAAACTCAATTAGACAGGCAATGAATCAGGAATTATTATGAAGAGAAATCTTCTTCATTAAAGCAAAATACCAAACACTCTCTGTGATATATGATACACGTATGGGCTTTGGACTGCTAGATGAATACAACAAACAATCTGTCACCTTCTTTAAGACATTGCATTGACAATAATGAGAAAATAATGAGTTGAAATTCTAAATTGCAGCTATAATTAATTGAAACATGACATTGTTTTTAATGTTGTGGCAGGCTGACTAACTGTGCTTTTGTCCTCTTGGAACATGTTGGTTGCATTTCACTGTGCATGGCCAAACTAGTTTCCCCACAGAAGCACTAATGAAGTTATCTAATCTTACCGATTCATACATTTCTGATCTTCTATAACAGAAGAAGTTAAAACGTTGTTTCTCAAAGAGGTCACTGCGGGTGAACAGCCTTTTATGTATTTTGTTAACGATGTAGCAGGGGTGTCAAACTCAATTTCACCGCGGGCCACATCAGCATTATGGTTACACTCAAAGGGCCGGTTGTAACTTTAAGACGATATAAAAATACATATATAAATATATCATATATATAGAATAATGTATTATATTACATCATTGCCTCTGCATTGGATTATCATCGGATAGGGTAATAACTTCATAATTAACTACGTCTGAAAACGTCTTTTCAGTGCGTATGTCCCAAAATGATTTAAAAAGAAAAGCCAAATTCTGGAGAAAAAAGAAATAGAAGTGACATTTTGAAATAAGAATCTAATTCTGAGAAAAAGGAATTCTATGAAAAAATGCATATTTTGAAGAAAAAAAGGCAAATTCTGAGAAAAGTCATATTTGAGATGCATTGTGGGACATGTAGTTTATGGGCAACGTGCTTCTGTAGCATGTAACCGTATAATAAACATATTATATTCTTTGCAAGCTCTTGTGGGGCCACATAAAATGAAGTCGCGGGCCGAATGTGGCCCCCGGGCCTTGAGTTTGACACCCCTGTATTATGGTCTTCAAACGCTACCTGGTCCTCCTCTCCGCCCCCCTCCTCGTCGTACTTCAGGATGTTGTCCCTGACGTCGTCCTCGGGGTCGATCAGCAGCGGCTTCGCCTGCCGCTCCTTCTCTCTGCGCTTCATCCACACCACGAACAGCAGAACCATGGCTGGGGGAAACACAGCAGAAAGGTTGGTTTCGTGGTGCGCCGCATACTGATGCAATGCAGGCTTGATGCTTCACTCACTGAGCAGGATGATGATGCAGATGAGGATGGCGATGATGGCGCCGGTGCCGAGGCCGGCAGCGGCCACCGCACCCGTGGCGCTGCAGTCCCCGTTATCATCACAGGGACAGACTTTGACTCGGATCAGAGAGCGGTTGGACAGAGGGGGGTTCCCCGAGTCGTGCACGATGATCGGGATCTCATACACCGCTGCCTCCAGGTAAGGAATCCTTAGCCTCAGCTGCGTGTAATCAGCTGGGGATGGAAGACACACGGGGGAACGGGGGAGAGGGGGACATTGAAGGAAGTGAGTAGGAGGGGAAAGAAGAAGAACAAGGGGATGATAAGATCAGACAGTGTACTCACATTTTGTTTACTGCAGTGTATCATGTCGCCATGTGCGGAGGTTCAAGAAAACCACACGCCAAATAAAAGTTGCCACCAAACAAACCGCACAGTAATCATTCTGACGTGCATGAACGAGGCAGTGAAGATATATAACAAAAAGCACCCAGAACGCAAAACCTTCAGCATCTTTCACTCAGCCCAGCCAAGACAAGAGTCTCAGTGGGAGACGGATCCAGGTATGTGATCAGATTTGTCCTCAAGACAACTGCTGTGATACATCCATCTGGGTGGATTAGTGACAGATCGGCTGCTCGGGGGACCGAGAGATGAATGGATCTCATTTGTCACAAGCGATAGATCGTACGTCAACACTGGATGGCACCCGCGTCTCTCACTGTGAGCTTTGCGAGACATTTTGTTAAACTTGGACTTCTCTCGCAGCTTACAGCAATCCCCGGTCCCCTGATTGATGTCTCCAGTTACTCTGCTGAGGGCTTTTGCTTCCCATCTGTTACGTTTATGGTTTAATTCGGCTGGAGATGCTGAATATATCATCCTAAATGTAACATCGCCAGAGTAGGCAAACACTATTTGCAGTAACAGTGTGCGAAAAAGTACACGTCCCACCGTCCGGGACGTGTTATTTACAATATCGGACAAGTAGATCTTTCAATTGACTTGTCCGGCGGACAAGTGACGTTTTTCGGCCTGATTTATTGACAAATTATTGATACATTCAGTTTACAAAAGGCAGAACTCATTCGCAAATTGTCCGTGTCCGCCATTGTTCGTTTAGAAATGTTAGTTTCGGTTCTGCTTGTCGATTACTAAGGAAATGCATCTCGCCGCTTTCTGTACATTTAGACGGGGGAGGGGCGGAGCTCGGCGGGAAGTGTAGCACAGTGGCCGGTTGGGAAGCAAAACTCTGTTCCGAGTAGGATCAAATAACAATTGTCCGGTCCCGGGATTAATAAGAGTTGTGAGGACAGGAGGCGAGGCCGAGCCCCGCGGACTGCAGCTCTCTCTATGCTCCGTATCAGCTGATCGCTGCACGGTGCCGCTCAGCGTCTCTCTCTCTCTCTCTCTTTCTACACACAGCAGATCCGCTGCCCGTTTAACAGCCTCATCTTTGTCAAACTTTCTTATGTTCTTTCTCTAACACATAATGAAGGTTATTAAGCGTTAATGTTGTTAATATTGTCCGCCATTTCTATTATGAAGTGAAGCAGCCTCCCTGTCTGTGTCCTCGCGCTGTCCTCACATCCCCGGACCCCCAGACTCGGAGGAGCACAGGGATGTCAGTATTGTTTATGAAGCAGGGTATAGAAAGTACATTATTGAAATGAAAATACTATTTATTTACTTTTACAAACAGTGAGCAGCTGGGCAACTGCTGCATGTGTATTGCAGGACATGTGTAAGCGTGCAAGTGTCTTTGAGTTGTAGAAAAGCGCTAGGCCTATAGGCTATACATATAATGTATTATTATTAGGTTTTGTCCTATGTGTTGGACATGTGTGGTTGGACTCTGTCTCACAGGCAGGTTGCAGTGTAGCATCAGAGGACACTGGGCCAATTGTACATTCTCAAACTGCACCACTTAGAACTAACTAAACAATGCAGAGAGTATTTTTATATAATTGTATTCAATAACCGTAAGAAATTCAACAGTATGAAGTGATTTGTAAATAGGAATACAGATTTGACTTAATGTTTTCATAAATATATTTTTCTCCCAGTTTGTCATGGGACTTATTTTTTCCCTCTCAAAGAACCGGAATCGAGAACCAAAAATAACCGGAATCGAAAAGCAGAACCGGAATCGAAAAAATCAAAACGATACCCAACCCTATGTGTGATGCATTAAAAGCTTACCGCTCACTTACGTTAGCGGTATCGTAAAAACCGTGGGAAAATGTAAAATACGATGACGAAGAAGAAGATTCCAGTGACCCCAATTTTTGTCCATTCTGGACAAGTGAAAAATGTATTCGGACAAGTACATTGCCAAACTCACTTGTCCATGGACAAGTACTCTCTAAAAACTTTTTCTCACACTGAGTAAGAATGGCAGCGGCGGTAAAGACGACGTATGGCGTTTCATTACCGCTGATCCTGGAGATAGTCCAGTTGCGTCGAACGCTGGCGGGAAAAGAAGGCAGCTCGAAGACGAAGGGCCCCACGTTGGGGTCTGCGTCGGCGTCTGAGGCGGTGATGTTGACCCTGGAGTTGGGGCGTGCTCGCTCGCACACCTGCGCCTCCCGGGGCACCAGCACCGGGGCGTTGTCGTTCACATCGATCAGGTAGATCTGGAGAGTTCCTGTCCCGCTGGCTTGGGGCGAGCCTGAAGGAAACGAGATCAGAGGAGGAGATGGTGAGATAATAGCGTGGAGATAAGGAGAGAAGGAGGAACATTGGAGATGGAGCAAGGAAAGAATACAAAATGGAGTTACGATCCTTCAATTTTAATTCGATTTTTTTTACTTATTTGTGTGTGGAAGGGAGAAAATGTGGCAAAGAAACAATTGTGTAGACATAAGCTTCGTTTCCTGACTGCTGAATGGAGGGGCGATTCTATGTGTATTTCTACAAAGCGCCCAGAACAAACAAAAAGGACACATACATTTTTTATTCCTTATGTTTAGAGCTGGCTGCTTTCTGAAAGGGCTGAGGCGAGACGCGTACGGGAGGGGACACACTCACATAAAGATTGCTGTTATCTGCGCTCTGCAAAGCCCACTGGGAAAATGACTCAAACGCTAACCCTTCAGTGGATCCAGCAACACAAGCTCGTCATAACTTATTCAGGGTTTCTCACGAGTGCCGGGCCTGAACAGAAGCATCAGGTTGGGCGACACATTTGTGATGTTTTATGCATCAGCAGCAAATCTCTAATGTGCTCGGATCACAGAACATAACTGAAGGAGAAATGTTGTTTTTCTGCCACACCGTTCCTGTTGCTCTCGGTGCTGTACGACAAGGCGCTGGGAATAAGTGTCTAGTTGTTTTATTTTAAGTGCTCCGCCTGCTTTCAGAGACGGGAACAGGAAGTTGTTTCTCAAGCTGTGCTACATGGAAACATTTGTAATGAGGATAACCTCTAGTGTGAGGTTAAGTATTACATATCTTGTGCTGAAAGTGATATTAAAACTTTCTTTTTGTTGAATAGCGTACTGTTGGGATGGTTTTCTAGGACATTTCAGATGTTAGCATCGCCCTGGTTCCCTTGACTAAGAGCCAATGGGGTTCTTTCGTCAGACTTGAGATTATTGCTGAACATAAGCTCTGTGGTGAAAACAAGTTTATAATACTTAACACGTTTTGCTCAGCAAGTTGTGGGCTATAAACAACCTACATCACTTCTGCATGAGTAATGGTGGACTTCTATAACACTTGATGACATTAGCAGTCTGCTTTTCTGATTGGTCAATTTGGACATTCAAGAGGTTGTTAATTCTCACAAAACGCTCGCTGCTAAGGATAACAGACTGTTGCTAGGGAGGATCACGGGACTATATGCAGTCATACCAATCCTCTGAAAGAAGGCCAATACATTACACGTCAGCTTTGGACAATGTGAACAGACTGTGGCAGTTACAGAAAACCTCGATAAGTTCTGGAGAAGTGAAACCACTTCTGATCTTAAGATCCCCGAACTACGGCTGAAGAAGTGTGCTGCTCTGCTGAGCAAACAGACTGCAGTGATATATTGTGGCCTTGATATCCAGTTGACAACTCCCCCGCACTACGGCTGTCAGCGAGTCCAGCACACTTCCTGATGCAATGCAGCATGTGTAGAGTTTACAGCAGGAGCTCATCAGGGCTGTTTCTCAACTCCCCCCCCCACACCCCACAGTAGCTTGGAGCATCAACTGTGTAAAGGTCTGTTGCCCCGGGCCCCAAGGCGCATCGACCGTCTTGTCGGTTATGATTGGCCGGGCGCTTCGTTGCTACATTCGCTTTGCTGGAGTAGAATAAGTAAAGAGAATTTCAATCAAAGTGGAATATATCCCCTTTGTTGACACTGGGCTCCCGAATCAATAGGGAGGACACACTTTGAGCTTAAGTTGGTGTGCTTCGGGGCAACCGATCCCTCATTCCTCTGTGGAGTTAAAACACCTGTGTCCCTCCCACTTCCACAGAGAGCACCTCTATGTATAGAGCTTCATCTCCTCAGCTTGCAACAACTAAAGACCTTCATTTACAGATCTATTTGTATCACACAGAGGGCAGTGAAGGTCAACGCATAGTTATGTGCAGTATGTTACGCATGCGAGAGTATATGCACACAACGCCCCCTTACTCATTTGAAGTCGACAGGGAATCTGAGTGGAGAGCAACACGGCTCGACGTATTTAACATATACAACCTCCATTCATCAAATGCCTCACTAATAATCTACAATATCTCTGCATTTGTGAAGCTTTGGGCCACAAAACGATTTAGTATAATGTTAAAAAGGGAGTTGGCCTTTTTTCACAATGAGCTTCATGAAGCGAAGTTCAGTCCTCTTGTGGAGCTTTCCTGTAAATTGCGATGAGTCTTTGTCAGATAGAGAAAAGTAACAATGTGTAGAAATATCTTAATTTGTTTTTTGTAACAGCTAAGAAGGACATTTCCCATTGTATGCAAGCAAGTAATGCTACACTGTTATGGAAAGTAACAGCACGACACCTTCCCTGAAGCTAAGGACACGATTACGGGGGCCGGGCTCTTAAATCACCATGCTGGGCTCAGTGGTGGATGACTGTCAGCCAATGGACAATCGCATCGTTCACAGGCCAACCGTAAACCCATATATTATATAATGCATTATGTTTCCTAATGTGAGGAATATGCCGGACAATATGTTTTGTGATTATCTTGTGGCCCTAAATGCCCACTCCCTTCATCTGTAGCCTGTGCTGCACTCTCATGTGGATAATGAATGATGATGAAAAAATGCGACAGCTTCCATCTATCAGTCAGATGATGATTGATGTGTTGTAAAACAAACTAATGGAGCTTGATAATAAAAACCAGTGGCAGGGAAGGGTCCCCTGTACCCCCCGACAGAGGGCCTGGTATCCAGTCATTTTGCAAAAGTGGATCCTTGGCAAAGCAAGTTGAGTAACCCTGTGCTATTCGAAAAGTGAGGGGCATTAAAGGACTCCTCTAATGGGATGTAAAACTACTGGCTATCTTTCCAATGCGTTGATCTGCTGATGTGACAAAGAAGTGCCAACTCTATGTAGGGATGAGATACAAAAACTAAAACTGTTGAGTGAGGAATTGATTCTGATTTTGGGGTTGGGCTAAATAAAACAGATGCTATCCCAAATCCTTGTTCTTAAATGTTATTTCACGTTTTTTTCATCTATTACTTTTTGGTGTTAAGAAGCTCAAGGACTATATTATACATTTATTTATGAAAAACAAAACTGCTATTGAATCATTTCACCATAAAATGTCTTAATTGTTTGCACAAAAATGAAGGATGAAAGTATCAATAAGAGTGTGGATAAATACCAGCATCAAGAAGTAGTTTCAGTATCCATCAAATCCTAACGATACCCTCCCTAACTGTATGTCGCCCTGAACGTGCAGCACTGTTAATCGAAGTGTCACAACACACAGTCATCCTGACTTACCGGACTTACCATTGTCGAACGCCAGAAACGTGGCCTCGTACACATTGTTTTTGACGTACATGGACTCCCGGTCGAGCAGCGCCATGGTGGTGATCTGCCCGTTGGTCCTGTTGATCTTCAGCCAGTTAGCTGGGTCTGACAGCTTGGAGTACCTGCACACACACATCACACACCACCAAGAGAGAAAGCCAGATACTTTAGCAACACACATCCACGGAAACACATCCACATGTAAACGCCAACTGCTACTTGACTTCCAGCAGATTCCTTTATTTGTGGATCCAAAGCACCCATTATCAGGTTGAATGTTCATTACCATAATAAGCAACAATACCAGCCAAGCACCTTTGAAGTATTACAATGACTTGGAGAGCGGAACATATGCTCACGAGCTTATCATAGCAGCAGCTCATTAGCATGAAGAGCGAGTTAAACCTGAGCCAATGTGCAGAACAGCCGAGCTCTTCACAACTTCACTGCTCTCTGTACACCCACACCGCCGCCACGGCAACTCTCATCGCTGTCACCGATCGATACGTCAACCGAGTGGAAAGTGACAGTCGCAATTAAAGTCTATGAAACCCATTTACAACTATGACAAGACTTAACAACTGGCTCAGCGGAGGTGGCGCTTATCTCTCAGCTCCTAATGACAAATGGTTAATTGAGGACAGGCGAGGAGTCTCACAGGTGGTCAGCATGGCGACAGGAGGTGGAGGTGAAAGACCAAAGCAAGACAAAGAGAGAGATATCCGAGGCGTGTTTCTGAATGTAAGCGTGGTCGGAGGAAACCGTGATGAGGGGGGAAGGGGGCTTAATTAAAGCAGTGCGTTGGAGGCTGGTGATCCAGAGCCTCACAGGCATGGAGAAAGCTAATTCCACCTCCAGCCGACGACACAAACGGCTACACACTAAGCTAATCCTTCGACATATCCTTCACATTTTCTTTCTTTAAAATAAATAGATGTAATTTGTAGTGAAGGAGATTGTCATGCAGTGTTAGTCAGGATCTGATGCTCCCCTGCAGGTTAGACTCTAGTGTTCGCACGTCATGCTGCCTCCTGTGCCAACAACATGTCGCTTCCTGCTTTCTTCATGTGCCGCTCGCAGAGCAAAGTGTCTCACTCTGCTGACGCCTGTCGTGACCTTTAACCCTTCATGTTCTGTTTGGGGTCCTGGAGACTTTTTACATCTCCAAAACATGCCCTGCGTTATAGTTTCTTCTTTCGTATAACGTTATATGTCCAACTCGGTGTCGTGTAGCCATGCCCGCATCTCTGGTCCTAGGTCGAAGAGGCTGGCTTCCGAGGGTGGTCTATATAAGGGGCAGATGGTGATTATATGGACAGCGGTCTGCTCAGGGTCACCGCACTCGCATGCCGCACTGTCCGCCAAGCCCCACGTCTTCATCGTGGTTTTAAAGCGACCGACCCCAGTTCGTAGACGGTTTAGAGTGGTCCACTGCCGGCGCGGTAGGTCGTCTCCTCCAATGGTGCCATCTCCTGGGTCCCAGATGTAACGGTGGATTCGGGAGGGCCCGGCTGACACCCACTCCTTCTTCCAAGCTGCTGCCAACCATGCATCTCTGGAGATGTCCTCAGAGGTGGAGTTGAGCATCTCTTGAGCTGCTATGTTGTAGGGGTGGCGGGACTTGAGTCTGTTTGGAGGTGCTGGAGTTATTGTGGTGTGGTGCAGGATGTGCCAGTCATACTTTTGTGCCTTCCTGGCCAGGGCGAGGGTGGCAGCCTCCCGTCGGAGGCCGGCCGGTGCTATTCCCGCAAGGACTGGCAAGAGGGACACAGGGGTAGGCTTTAAGCATCCAGTTATTATTCGAAGGGAGGTATTGATAGCCACGTCGACCTTTTTCGCATGAGGGCTTCTGCTCCAGACTGGGGCGCAGTATTCGGCTGCAGAGAAGACCAGGGCTTGAGTGGATATTCGCAGCGTCTTAGCGGAGGCTCCCCAGGTTGTTCCAGCGAGGCGGCGGATCAGCGCGACCCTGGATGTCACCTTGGCCTTGACTTCTTCCAGGTGTTTATTAAAGGACAATGTCCGATCCAGACGCACTCCAAGATACTTCGGGGCTTGCTGGACCTCCAGACATTTGTTGTCAACGCGCACCTCAAGTTCCCTCTTGGCTTCTCTGGTGCTAAGGTGGTATGCCGCTGCAACTGTTTTCCCGATGCTGAGCTGTAGGCGCCACCTTCGGAGGTATGCTACTAGTGTGCCCATGTCTTCGTTAAGACCCTCTTCCATCGCCTTCCACGTTGGTCGGCTCAGCATGATGGCAAGATCGTCTGCGTAGCCATACTTTCTGGATGTTGTATCAGGTAGGTCGTGGATGTAAATATTGAACAGCATCGGCGAGAGAACAGACCCCTGCGGTACCCCGTTCTTCAGTCTTCTGAGCCTACTGCACTGGCCATTGCTGGTCTGGAGGATAAAGCTACGGTTGGAAAGAGTCTCCATGATGAACTTATAGTTATGCGTTATAGTTTGATCAGCTTTGATTCTATAGGACAGGTCCTTATTTTATGAAAATGGCCTATAAACATGATTTTCAACTGACGATAGAAGCCCTCTAGGGAAGATAACGCTGCATTTATTCTGCTTTGAAAACATTTGATTTGGGACTTCCATTTCCAAATTCCAAAAAAGTCTATTTGGATTTCTGTTAACAAAGTTTGATAAAGGGTTGTTTATACGAGGTGTAACAGGGATCAAAACCGTGTACTTACTGTAAATGTCAACAAAATTGTCAAACTATTTTGTGCTAATCCAAAGGTACTTATTTGGTGTAATATCATGGCTTTACATTCATTGCATTCTGATGGAAATATAAAACAATGTCAACAATGGGAAGGTTAACCTTATGTCAACCTAACCCGGGGAGTAATTAAGAATTAACTCTTAGCTTGAACTCCATATGAATTCTACCCTTAAAAGGCACTGCGCTGATTCTAACACAAGTGTTGCATTACAAACTGATGGTCTGTGCTTTGACAGAAGTGGGGAGCATCAAGGACTAGAGAAGGCAATTCCTGAAGAAATTTCTAGTGAGATGCTTTATATGCTGAAAAGCTGACGCTAAACTGCTATGCTGAAATGTAATGTGTAAGAAGAAAGTGAAGAATTTAGATTGAAATGATACATGAACACTGGGGGCTTGAATGTGTGATGAGAGAAGAAAAAAAAGTAAAAAGGCTTGGAAAAGCAGCAGAATATTTGAACCGCAAACTTCTGAACTAAGTTGATGGCGAATGATCTGTCGCCATGGCAACGGCATTTGATGACACCCCATAATACGCTTCGATGCGTTGATGGCTGCATCGTTACCAAACCTGTGAAGTCTTGCGTTGTTTGGAGTATTTTCACTGAAGTTATGAGAAAGGCGAGCATTTTGTGCTATGGTAACGGCATTTGAAGAAATCTCAAAACTGTCCCGTAGATGTCTTCAAGGCTGGACTGTTAGCACACGTGAAGTTTGAGCACTTTTTGAACATTATCATAGGAGTTATAGCGACATCATGTTTTATGGCGAGGGAGCCGTTTCCATGGAAACGGCATATGGTGAGATCTCAGATTTGGCGTAGAGCTCTTGAGGCATGGACCGGTCATATACAAGTGAAGATTGGGGGACGATTGGACAGTGTCGATTGGACTTACAGCCTCATCGTGTTTCATGGCGAGTGGTCTGTCGCCATGGCAACGGTATTTGATGACTCCCCATACTACGCTTAGATGCATTGATGGCTGCATCGTTATCAAACCTGTGAAGTTCTGGGCAGTATTTTCACTGAAGCTATGAGAAAACCGTGTTTCAAGGCGAGCATTGTGTTGCCATGGCAACGTCATTTGAAGACAGCATGTCAGTTGGAGTGATGACATCATCGTGTTCCATTACACAGGTGTCTCTATTTGAGCTAACGAACTCTGCAGAGATCACAGGTTTCCATTGTTCTGAATGAGATGAACCTCTTACATGTGAACGTTTTGTGGAAGAACCGTAACTGATATCTGTGAAATTTAAAAACGTGAAGCATGTCAAGGAAGTTGAGTATCTGAAGTGTCATTTTTGTGTAGTTTCGGGTTAATAATGTGGCCTTTTTGGCAGTTTAACTAAAGGTATGTGGCTGCTACCGTGAGGAAATATCTGCCTGAAATTACAATGGGCTTTAATCGAGACATGTTGAACGTTTTTGTCACTTCATGCCCTCAAGAGGCATTTTGTTGAATTATTTTGCTTAATTATTTGTCATTTTTCAAGCTACGAGATGTTTTCCTACGTTTATCATGAAAAATGATGTCCCAGGAATGTAGGGTTTGGGAATTATGGCAGTTTTAAAAAAATATATGAAGGCAAATTTCAAGATTTCTTACCCTCTAGCTGTGACATCACGCACTCTAGTTAATGTTAAAATGTGAAGAAAACCTCTAAAACAAGGTCTGAACAAATGTGAATATCTCTAAAAGTAAGAATCAGATTTAAGAGTTGTTTTACACGAATAATATCAGAAGGATTTGTAACATTTTAAAGTTGGAATGAGGTTTCTGAGTGAAAGTATGAATGAACAGTTAGTAGTTGAAGTCGCATGAAGATTTGTTGAAGTTGAAGAATTTCTCCATTGACTTCAATGGTTAAAAATGGGATGTATTATGGGATGTATCTCTGGAATTATGAAAGTTATGAATGAGAAAAGTAATAGCCATCGATTCCCGACCGAGCTGAACGTTTTGATGTTTGAACGGAGTTTCGGCGATGTTCAATGCGGGAGAAGAAGAGGGCCAAAATACCGGCGGAATAATAATAAAAATGTGTCCGTAGAAGAACAGTTAGTTAATCACAATGTGGGAGTTGTGGAATAAACCTTTATTGACACCGTTAATTGATGACCGTTTTAGTGAACCTTATTCTGTTTTGTCAAGTTTATATGAAGAGTGGTTTACGATGAGTTGACAAGGCCGCACACAGCTGCATTTGATCAGCCATTGCTGGTTGGAAACGTTAACTCCCTGCTGAACCGTAGGGTGGATGCATCCCGTGAGCCTCTGCCTGAGGACTGAACAGGCTGCGGAGACCTTGTGTAAATGTCAGAACGTCTCAGCCTACGCTGTTTCGATGTTGACCCTATTTTAATGTCTCTTTTGAGTCTCCCTACTTCGCGAAAGTGCAATACTTAATTGCTGGAGTTTTACTGAAATCAAAAGCCTAAGCCCTAAACTAAGCCCTTTATTATGAGCATATCACTTCGCAAAAATGTCATAATTCTGTCGGGTTAATAATATTCTAATACCAACAGAGGAGCACACATAAGTGAGCTTGCCACCTGAATCCCATCGTACGGTGAAATCAGAAGACAAAAGGCTCGATCATCTTAAGAACTTCTGAAAGCTAAACAAATCTCCAGCTGGCTCGGCGCCAAACCTCTGCTCACTCGCAGGCCTCTCACTCCTGCTCTGTGGGGAGCTGGGCTGAAGTCGAATAGTCCATTTAGCTTAGGAACCTTCCTAAAGGAGTGAAATGACCCGGAAGTCCCTCAGTGGGCAAGCCATGATAAGTGCCGTTCGAATTCCTCTAGGAATGATGAGAATGAAAGGAAAGGAGGTTTCAAACTTCCTTTATAACCTCCTTTAGCTTAGGAACCCACTGGACCTCCCTAACCGACAGGAGAGGAGAAAGTGCTGCCCCACAATGCATTGCAGCCGCAGCATTTGCCGTCACTCCAACAGTCGGCCGTTCACGGAAACAACCGATTATGACGGAGAAATTATATCATGAAAGTTACGGTGCTTATTAAAGCATTTTAAAACATAGGTGGTAAGTTGCCAAAGTGCTTTGTTTTGAACGTTCATCAGTATTATAATCAAAGAGAGAAATATGAACGTTAGTTTTGACTGAAATTATCAAATAAAGTCAACATTTCAGTCTTTACTGAGCTGTGTGGAGTTTGTTCAACTTCTAAAAGATGTTTGAATGGTGATATACAGAGTGATAGATGTTAAGGACTAACGTTTATAATAAATACATCTGTATTGATTTTAAGATCTTTAGTTCATCTTTAGTTCATACGTATTGGGATCATTTGTATTAATGTGGACCGGAGGGAGAGGGGGACGAGCAGAAGTTTCACTTTCCTTTTTTATTTCAATTCCAACTTTGGTCATGAAGAATATGTTTCTCTGTTGTCCACGTTCATAAAGCAAAGCAGCAGCATCAGAGCACGGTGCAGAGTCTCTAGATGAGTCCCTCGTTCTTATTATACATCCATGTTGTAGTCCGTTGTATAGAAAACTGTGGTTTCCATAGTTTCCCCACAGCAGCAGACGCACACAATGACGTCCGCTGGCGCATCATAAACACGTCGGATAGTGAAAGTGCATTCGGATTCTCTAAAGTACCGCAGTCTCTTCTCCTAAGTCCTTTTGAATCTCCTATCCACTATCCCTTAACCCCCCGTGACGTTTCACTCAGAGGTCAAGGGATAGACGATAGGGTTAGAACTTAGGAGCTGATTTTAAACTATCCGACTGCAGCCCTGGTGTCTGCGTTCACGTGCGTTTGAGAGTCTCTACATTCGGGTGTCTTTTTGTGTGAGCTTCAGCGAGGGTTCAAGCGAGGTCACCTAAAGGGAATACAGCAGCAGAGATGAGGCTGCATGAGCTGAGAGTCTGCTGGCTCGCTGCTTCAGAGAAGACGACGGCAGCTCTGAGCTCCCGCCAATAACTAACACACAGACTGACAGGGAAGAAAGTGACGGGGTCAGCGGGAGCGAAGGGGAGGGGGGGATGAGAGAAAAGAGAGCGAAAGAGGAGTTACTTCTCTCAAAAGGCAGAGCAACTCAGCCAACTTGCATGTCTTTGTAGGAGTAGAAACCCGGCCGAACGTCTCCCACTACCTCCCTCGCTTTCAATTCAGCACGTTTCCAGTGGAAGAGGCCGTCTCTCCGACATTAAGAAAAATCAATCCCTCCTGTTGCAGCTGCCTATGAAGTGGAACGGTGCCGCTGGACCTCAGTGGGCATGTGGGGGGGGGGGTTTCTGTCACAGGAGGTCGATGCCTGGATGGCACAATGCCCGCTGTGTGTCACCCTAGTTAGGAAGGATGGAGTGGGGGATCAATGAGGAGGAGAGAAGAAGAAGATAGGGATCCAAGGAGGGCAGATACACAGTGTCCGACTCATTACAGGATGACCTCTTCACACCAGTCGCCTGGCAACGGGGAGGTAACCGGAGATCGGGCTGTGGGCGGAGGGTCGGTGGAAAATGTCACGGACGACGGAGAAAGTGTGGAGGAACTGCTCAGCGCTGACACTGGTGACACACAGATTGAGAAGAAGATACGTGTAGTGCGCCGTGGGGACATATTGGAAATGCCTCGCTGGAAGATATCTGACCATCAAGGTAGTGTTTGGCCTTTGAGAAGCTTCGGGCCGTTGTCGAACGACTGACTGCAATTACTTTGAGAATCTCCTCTTCTAATTGTATTGTATTAAAGAAGTAACCGACAGAAGGGGCCTCGTGCTAAACAGATACGCAGTCGGTAGTGACTGCAGGAAGTGGGGAAATATCGTTTTTCATTGTTAATATTTTGGCACTGGTCTTTGTTCAAAATATTATTACCAATTATTTTGTGATCAGTCATGGGTTGGATTAGTTAACATGGTTATTGGCAGCACTCACTTTATGACAGCTGGATAATTCGAATGATACGTTTGTGCAGTCATTAAATTAAGATTTTGTTCAACGCATTTTCGAGTCTCACCACGGATTTCTTTACAAAGGCAACCAGGTCCGACCTCGGCCTCTCAGAGTCTTCTTGTTCGTCACCTACAGAAAATAAAGCTTCTTCGCAAAATCCAAAGGCACATAAATAATCAAAAACAAATCATCTCAACATCCTTGAATCTGAAGATTAAGTGGAGATTTAAAGACATCGGGAATATATCTTAATTATGAAGGTTTCAAAATCCTATTTATAAGATGTGGTTTGGTGATGCAATAAAGTTATTCCATTGATAGTACATTTCCTTCATCATGCATTTTATATTAACTGCCGCTTCTTCGCCTCATTTCTTTTTATGAAGTGTTTTAATGGGTTGTGTGGGAGGTAATTCTATTTCCCTTTAACTTTATCATTCAAAGAGTGTCTTTTGTTTCCGTTAATACTCTATTTAGTTACAATAAAATAAGATATAATTAACATAAAGACAATTTGAGATTAGAACAAATCTGTTAAAAACACTGGTCGCTCAGAGACAAAACAACAGAAAACAAGCCCGGCTGCAGTTCTCCTAACACAGCGCAGCGACCAGGAAGGATCCATTACTAGCCTGTCACACTTTGCAAACACTGATCACGAAGCAAAGGACTCGCTTTACCGCCGATATTGAGGGTCAGATCCAGTGTTCCATGTTTTTAGCTGAAGAGCTCGTTCAGCCGGGGCTACTCAGAGACATCCAGGAAGAGCGTGGCCCTGCCGCAGTGAGTTCTTCAAAGGAACTGTCACTCAGGATGTTAAAATGATGATGTGCTGCTGATGCTTTTGGTGATTGGCGCCAAACACTAACACAGCCGTCTCCCTCTCGGTCGTCCTCAGACGAGCCCTCCGTCGTCGCTTCCAGTCACCCCGGTTCTCCATCCATCTGGCCAGTTCATTGGTACTTGGTGCTCCTCCGTCACTCTTGAGTACGTCCACGTATGTTTGTGCGGGACGTCCTCATGCCCGATGTCATACTGATGTTTACACTACAGTGCTATCCCCTCCCCTTCATGTGTTTTGCCTTGGGATGTGTGTGTCTGTCTTATGTGAATGATGGCACTCAGTTCCCCCCCCCCCCGGAGGATTGATATGGTTAATCGTATGACACATGGCGGCATTAGCATAGTAATAATAATAATAATGCATTTTATTTATGGGCGCCTTTCAAAGCTCTCAAGGACACCTTACAGAGCATAATTAAAGAAGAGCACACAGTGATACAAGACTTAAAAAATACTTAAAAAACAGAGACTTAAAATCAACAATCAGTTTAGCAGAGATTAAGAAATGGAATATAGTGGAGTTAATATAGTGGAGTTAAAGAGCCAGGAATTCCCCCACAACAGAGATAAAACGAGAGTGAATATTGAACTTACAGTCATCAGATGGAAACAAGCAATACTTGTGGGAGCTCGATGTGAAAATAACGAACTGTTCCTAACCAATACAACATGTCCGTTGTTAAGAGTATTTCAGCTTAAGGTGCTGTCAAATCCTCTTTCATTATCACACACGTGTACATGTACTGAGCACAGCACACGTAGTGACACTTCGTCTCTGCATGCACCCTGTCCTGGTATAAGGCGGGTCTGGTGCTTGACCAGGCGGGGCCCCAGGAAGTCATATGGAATTCAATGTACCAGAATATTCTCAGTGTTTGGTCCGTTCTGGGACCTGGACCTCTGACCCCCCGGTTCCCCCACAGACATGGCCCCTGAGATGCTGATCAGGACAGTTTTCTTATGTTGAGCCAGTTTGTTGATGTAGGACGTTTGACGAACTAGAAGGGTTATCAGTGAGCGTCGACCTCTGCAAAGGCCAAGTGCGCTCTCTCGCCATGTTGACCAAAGTGAAACATAGCTTTATTATCCTTATTTGGATCTTCTTCAAAATGTAATAATATGTTCCTTAGCCCATGCTATATCTTTTAACCAAGCCATGCTATATTGGTAGTTTTCCCATATCCTGCTCACAAGCAACCCGACTGACACCATAAGGGCCTTAGCGTAGTTTTAGTACCTGACGAACTGGTGGATGAAGTGGTCGGGGTCCTGAGCAGCGAACACGGTCAGAGTGGTCCCGGCCGGCACCCCCTCCTCAAAGCGGATCAGCTTGGGGTTGACGGGGAAGACTGGAGGCTCGTTCACATCCTGGACCGAGATGGTGACCCCCGCTGTGGACTGGAGCGACGACTGGATGCCGCTGGCCAGGTGGGCCTGGTTGGAAACCACCACGGTCAGCATGAAGGCGCGGTTCATCTCAAAGTCCACGGGCTAGAGAGGCACCAAGGGGAGAGAGTGGAGGGGGGGGGGGTGAGTGGAGCGGACTGCACGATTCATACTGACTGGGCTCCACTTTGAGAGTCAATCATCAGGCCGTAAGACGGTTAAATAACATTCACCTGTTTGCAACTTATATATCAATACTCCAATTACTTATAGACTATTCTGCACTATTTCTATTATATTCTATTCTATTTACTTGCACTATTACCTGTTTCATTGTGCTGCACTGTTGGAGGCGCCTGTGACCTAAGGTTTTCATTGTCATAACAACACTAACTACGTACATCTTGAATCTGCCACCAGAGCAGGTGGAAACATGCAGACGTGAATAATAATAGATCACAAAGCGAAGCCTTAACGATCAGCTTGTTTTATTGTCGCATTACCTTGACCACCGTCAGCATGCCCTCGTTGGTGATGGGGTTGGTGCGGATGGTGAAGTGTCCCGAGGGGTCCCCGCTGACGATGCGGTACACGGCGTTCCAGTTGGGGCTGTGGGGCTGATCCCTGTCCAACACCGTCAGGTTGGTCACCACCACATTCACCTTGTTCTCCTGCACCTCCCCTGAAAACTACAGCGGGGGAGGGGGAGGGAAGAGGTCATGTTAACGATGTAGCTCAAGCAGTCGGCTAACGCGTGTTAATACGATGATTTATTGGAAGTATTCACATCCCTTGCGTCTTCATCTCGCATGTTGTTATTATGAAAACAAGCCACTTGAGGTCAGGTCAACAGTGCTCGCTACACAGAGAGTGGTAGCAAAACAAATAGAGGAGAAATGACACAAACAAGAGACCGAGAAGACGTAATTGTTTCAATGCGGATAATGGAGAATCATATTATTATGGAAATGATGTCCCTCTTTTCCACGCCACGTCTTCTAATGCGGAACTCTTATTTGAACTAATGGATTTGTTTACCCATTTAATTTGGACTCTGTGCATTCACCAAATCTAGCTCTTAATAAGCAATTAGATAAGTATACTGTAATTAAGACAGCGGTAGGAATAATCTTTGGCTAATGATCTTCATTATTTTGCAATCTCAAGCAACTCCCCTCTGAACTTACTCTGGAGGACACTTGGTTACAGCAGCGCAGCCTGAAGATGGCTTTACACACACACACACACACACACACACACACACACACACACACACACACACACACACACACACACACACACACACACACACACACACACACACACACACACACACACACACACACACACACACACACACACACACACACACACACACACACACACACACACACACGGCGATAATCCGTGTTTCCTCTGGTGAAGCTTTAACTTGTGTGTGGGGTGTGTCTGCCAGCTGGTTCACTTTAATGGCTTCATCATCGTGGGATTGAAGCAGCGTCCAACCCGATCCAAAAACATCCTCTCCTCCTCCTCCTCCTCCTCCTCTCTTCCTCCTCCTCCCCTCCCCTCCCTCGCCCACTTTCTCTCCTCTCCCCTGCAGTACGACCACGCTGATAAGCAGAGAACAAATTAAATATGCACTTTCAGTCGCTTGTGTGTGGGCTATTCCATTTCATTTTCACCCCAGGCTTTGGCAACAAACACCACCACAAACTTCCCAGGCTGCGCTGTCAGACGGCCAAATGGAAAACGCTCTCAGAGGCAAACACAATGGCGCTGACTGTAGGGGAGGACGCTTCCAAAATGGCCACTCTCACTAAAATGCAATGTGGACCCGTTGATAAGCCACTAGAGACACAGACCGTAGTTTGTGATGGGTTTGTGGCTCTAAAGCAGGGGGAAGTGGAGTGTCGACAACAAAGATCCAGTTGTAGGTAATCATTGAACGGGAGCTCGGTGAAAAGTAAAACGAATCATTAAACTTGAATTTGAGCCGCTCGGTCACAAAAGGGTTTGTCAGGGTTTCAGGATCTAGCTTTACGGGCTTTATACACTTTATGTGCTTCGTCTGTTTAAACATTCAACGAGGAGAAACTGTTAGGGACGGAGCGAGCTTTTTCAGCAGCATTAAGTGATGTCGCTGTGACCGCCTTTAAAGGTGGGGTGGGTACGTTTGAGAAACCGGCTCGAGGTACACTTTGTGTTATATTCCATGGAATGCTCTTAACGTCCCGATGGCAATGAATAAATTAAATGCTTTGACAAAATCAATAAATAAATATCATCTGTGGAAGCCGTGGCGCTGTAAAAAGCACGACCAATCATCTGAGCCGGCCCGGCTAAAGTAATTGGATGGCCTACCTGCCTGTCAGCCTTCCATCGGGGCACAAACTTATCTCGTGCCCTCATTGGTCATGTGCGCGTTCCTGTGTGTTGGAGGAGGGGCTCTGTGAGGAAGTGGCAGATTTTCTCCGGTTGTGTATTTTCTAATTCTAGCGATCTCGAGCCGGTTTCTCCAAAATGACCGACCCCACCTTTAAAGGAGGTGATTTGAGAAATAGTTTTGATATACTGACCATGAATTAACTGAGCAATAGTTTGTATAGTTTAAATAACACCAAAGTTGGATAACAAGAACAACTTTCAAACTCGAGAAATGAGACCATGCACCATTGGCCTCGTAAGTGTCTGCGTTCAAGTGCCATTGTTCTTCCTTTGAAGCGTTACATAGTCTTGCTGTTGAGCACTTGTGCAGACAAAGGCACATTGTCATGGCGTGTGTTAGGGGCACTGCACCTCCCAAGGTCCCCACCGTTCAAAGCACAAGCATCATCACTGAACAACGGGGAAAGGTTCTTATTTTATGAATCGTCCTCCCTTCACACCCGTGGAAGGTTGCATCATTTCTAATTATTGCTTTTAATATTTTAACTGTGTATAAACACGGCTAGCCTTCAAGCGTTTGAGCTGCAGTCCAGCGAGGGTGAATCCGCGTGGTTACAGCGCTGTGCGGACCTCCATAGCAAGGGGAACACACGGCAGCATTACTGACCACTCATCGAGCAACGGAAAACGTTCCATGTCGGAAGGCGTAGTTAAAATAAACTAAAGGCGGCCTTTCTTCTTCCTCACGAGGTCCTTAGAACAACCACTAATGATACACGGCAGCATTACTTACTTACACCAATGAAAGACTGCCATCATCTATCGTGTGATACAGATATAGTTTAGACCCTTCAGAAAAACGCGATTCTGCGATCGCAGAAATGACCGCATAATCAGCAAAATGGCGCATATTTTTAAAAAGCCGCATATTTATCAAAAAGCCGCATAATCCCCGCATTTTTCCACACAAAGTTGAGAAAAAAAAAAGTTAACTCGTCTTGACCTGAAGTGATGATGATGAGCGACGTCATCAGAAGGTAAACAACCCCGTAGAGTGAACGTGTGGAGCTCACACGAGAGTTTCATTTACCGACGAACATCTCTGCTAAAGACCGGGCAAAGCAGTTCCCCGATGTCTGTGGGGAAACTATTCTGCACCCCGTGCAACTGTGTTGGAGCATAAGAGAACATCGACGGTGGCGACCCACTTTGATTCACTCACACATTCGAAAATGCTTTCTGCTGCTGCGGACAAGAAAGCCAAACAGCTCACGTTCACCGAGGCATCGACCTCCAAAACCCTTTCGAGGGCTACAAGAAACGAAGTGAGTAGCCTACAAGATTGAAGCTGGTCAGATAACGAACGAGTAAATGAAAACAGAATGAGGCGGAGAAGTGTGTGTGTGTGTGTGTGTGAGAGTGAGAGCGAGAGAGAGAGAGAGAGAGAGAGAGTGTGATTAAAATAGCCCAATTGCTTTTACAATAAATAAACATTGAATGTGTTTAATTGAATAGTAAAGGGGTTTAACGTTAGTGGCAGGTTGTGTGTGAGAGAGAATCAATAAATAAGACAGCCCAATATTTTTTCCCCCCGCATATTTCCACATATTTCGCAACTTCCCGCAATTTCACTGCATAAAATCACATAGAACCCCGCATGTTTGATCGCATAATCAAGGATTTTAGCCCGCGTTTTTCTGGAGGGTCTAATAGTTACTGGAAACAGGTGGCGACCCTCTCTCTCATCGTTCAATGCAGAAATATCAAGATGCTTTTCCCAGCAGCCTCTCTTTCAACACACATCCAAGTCAAGCAAGGGAAGAGGAAAACAATCTGGCACTCTGCAGCTCTACAGGTGAACTACAAAGCGCAGTCTCTTGAGGTCTGTACGCCTGTGTGTGTGAGAGGTTGGCATTGTTCGAGGAATCGAAATAACACTCGGTTCACTTGGATACCTTGATTAGGTCAATCGTTGCACATAGCATTGCCTTTATCTTCCTAACCGAGTGGTGTGGTGCAACACACGGCATCAGCTCGGTGTACGCCCCCGTAAGCAATTTGACTTCATTAGCACGCTTATGTTTTCTTTATGCGTCCCGTAGAGAGACATGCATTCTTCTCGCATCTGTCATGCACAAATAATTACTGAACTGCTCCAAGACTAGTTGCTTGCGTGGGAAGCACCGTGAAAAGTAGAGATCGACAAAGCGGCAGAAACGGCATCTGGCGGCGGAGGAGCGTGTCTGTGCCGTGGGAGCGCTGCGTCACCGTTTGCGTCTACGTGAACGACCAAAAGCACATGTATACTCATGTGTACTTCTGAGTCACACGCCGAAATATGGCCAACTGCTACGTGGCTGACAGGCTCGGGCGAATTATATACTCAGGGGGGCTGAAGGGAACATAATGAGGCTCTGAAGAAAGGACACACATTTATCACAGCGTGCGTGAACGTACATTACCGTGTACCGTACATGTCGAGGACAAAGTGCAGCGTGTTGCTTTTATGTCTTTTGAACGCTGCATGTCAATTATCTGATTCTCTGGCTCGCGGGAGGACTCGAGCCGACGGTCGCTGTGAAGAGTGGCGACGGAGCCGGGCCCACGGACGGGGGACGGAGCCGTTCTGAGCCCTGACAACCGGGGATCTCTTATCAGAGCGGGCGGCTGCATCTGAGCTGGCACGCACGCGGAGGACGGCCCCGCGGAGGAGGAGGAGGACGCATCGGTCTCTCTGAGCGGTCAGTTGAGGGACAGCCGCAGTCCTGCAGGTCTGTCATGTTGTCCTGTGGCCATGCTGAGAACCGAGAGCTTCCCCTGATTCCAGCTGGTATCTCCTCATCAATAAGGGTTTTGAATAAGGACCGTCAAATCAGAGGGTCCGGCGATTTAATCGGCTTCAGCCTTCGGGCCAGACATTCTTTCGTGCGCCGGTCAATCATCAAATCAACTGCAGCGCTAAATCCCAGGTGAAATGTACGTTCAATCCAATCCAACTTTATTGATATAGCACTTTAAAACCTCCGGACTAAAGTGCTGCACAGAGAGATATAGAACATATAAAACCACACAGCTCAGCTCACAACACAAAACATAAATACATTTAAATAAAAGATACAAACACAAAACAAACCAGAATAAACGTAACAATTAAAAAATAAAAAACAGCCATATAATAAAACAATAGACACTGAAAGCAAATAAAAGCAACAATCTACTTGTTTCTGAATGCTAAGGAGAAGGTGGGTTTTAAAAGCAGACGGTGTGGGAGCTGTCTGATTAACACGGGCAGGTCGCTCCACAGTTCAGGGGCGGCGGCAGAGAAAGCACGGCCCCCTCTGCGCTTAGACTTCCTGCACCCTCAGGAGCACCTGATCAGCTGACCTGAGAGTGCGAGTGTGTAGCAGCTCGGGGAGAGGTAGGGCGGGGCCACTGAGGGCTTTAAAAGTAAATAAGAGAGGCTCGAGGCTAGATTAGCGCCAGAGGCTCTTCGGTGACCGTGAGGCTTATTTAAATGTGTGTTCCCTTGTATCTTGTTTTAAATATCTGTCCGTGTAAACGATGCAAATGGAGCTGCTTTGATGCAAGAAAGACTTCAGACCTGATCGGACAATAAAGTGTTATCGTATCGTGATAACCGTTCCTCACTCCATACGTAGCCACAGACACTGTGGTAGAAAAGTAGGGCTTCCTGTCACACCGCTGTGGAGGCGCCAGGGACCGGGGCCAGGGGCCTGCAGACAAACCGGGGCCCCCAGAGGCCCCACTGGCAGGAACAACACAGAGAGGGAAGCAGGGAGCAGGACGGTGCCTTTTCTGCCTCTCCATATGTTGTCTCGCTGGTGTTTCTTTATCCGTCTCTGTGTGGGTTTACATTCTTAATATCCTTAAACTGCATCCTCGTCAGCTGTTGTGTTTACATTCCCTTCATCTCCATGTCATCCGAAAACACATTTCAGCTGAGCTACTGTCGCGTGATTGTTGTCTTTGACAGGGACCAGATCATGTATTTTCTAATAATATCTGACAGCAATGTTTTCCGTTGGAGGTAGCCTCTTCTGACTCAGAGCATTCCACCCTCGTGTGCTGTATGTAGCATCCTGGGACAACGGGACAGTGACCTTAAAAGCAGCTGCTACAGTAGCGGATGCACGCTCAGCGATGAGGTGAAATCCTCCACTCAGAATACGGAAAAGAAATCTATTAAAAGCAAAGGAGTAAAGGATAAATATACGGCTACTCTCCACCGTATAATTAGGAGCTGTTCAATTCAGCTGCTGACCCCGAGGAACAACAACGACATGTAGGACTTACCGTTCTGACTGTGAGCTCCGGAGGGTTGTCGTTGATGTCGGTGATGCTGATGAGAGCGGTGGCTGTGTTCGACAGCCCGAAGTTCAGGTTGCCCTCCATGTCGGTGGCCTGCACGATGATGGTGTACTGGGACACTTTCTGTATCGAGAACAAGAGGCAGAAAACACACTCAGAACCCTGACCCCAGACTGATTCAGCAACTCAAGTAAGTAGACATAGTACACATCGTCCTTTTTCTACTCACTCACACATGCTTGGTTTGTACTTCCAAAAAGTGACATTGTTATATTTGTACATGTTCCTACCAGGGTTTCCGTTAGCCGGTAATTACCGGTTACCGGTAAATTCAAAACCTGACGGTCAACATGTCTGGTAATAATTAGGGAGGCTCCGATCGATCGGCCGCCGGTCATTATCGGCCGATATTCACTCTTAATAGTTTGATCGGTGCTCTCTATGAAGGCCGATCAGAAGAGCTGGATCTGATCCATATGGACATAAACGCGAGTGAAGTGTAACCGGAGCGAGAGAGAGATCAGATCAGCTGCTGAGTCTGACCGAGACACGCAGCTCTGCATGATCACCTGAAGCCCCGCCCTCTGTTTAGCGAGCTGCAGGAGCTGCATGAGAAACTGACGTGCTGTCAGGAGAGAGAGGGAGGGAGAGGGGAAAAGAGAGGCTCCGTTTCTCCCGTGTTATTATTCAAAGTTGATGTAAACTTCTGAATAATGTACGTTATCTACTACAAGTAGTTTGTTTGAATGTAATAATTATGTTGTTTGTTGTTTGTGGAATCATTTATTGAAAAATTAATCTGAATTTTTTTCGATCTGTTACGATTATAAACTGAAGCAATATAAAAATGAGCCCCGTGAACTGAGTTTTAAACTGAAGCATATCTGCTCATAGTCCGGTAATTACCTGCTAACGGAAACTCTGCTACACAACTCTTATTATTATTATTGAAATATGACCGGTAAGTTTCAAATTAGTCCGGTAAAATAAATTCTGCCCGGACATTTGACCGTCGAGAAAAAATCCTAGCGGAAACCCTGGTTCCTACCAAGTGTCGTTACTTAGTCACGGAGTTACCGTAACAAATAAAATAGAATGGACATTGAGCAACCATCGTCCACATTCATTGACAGCTATTTGAGATTCAGTTGAAAGCACTTGACTTGTTCTGATAAACGTGTTATAGATCTTTACATCATAACTGAATTTAAGTCGAGGTTGATTTCCCGTTTCATTCGTCGTTCCATTCCAAACTCCTCGATACGAGGACATACATCATCTGTCCTCTCTCACGATTACACAGTCTATATGCAAAAAGGCTGCACTACTTTACGAGGGTATATGTGCGAACAGTGTATGACAAAAGCCTGACTCACTCAGCGGAACAACAGCACACACACATTTACACACATTCACAACGTTGCAGGAAGGGAGCACTGTGTTGCTAAAAGGCCCATCCATTATTGCCCAAAAGTCTTGGCTTTCCGCTGTGGGAACAGAACAGGATCATCACTCATTTTAATGGGGGCGCCGCCACTTTAAAATTCACCACAGTGCAGCGGATGATACCAGGAGGTGAACGGGCCTTATTTAGTCCAGTTGCAGCGAGGGGGAGTCAGTCGCCCAGAGTCCACTGCACACTTTCCGCTTTGCCTCGACACAAACCAAGCTTCAGAGCGGCCGTCCAGCATCGTGACGCTGTCCGTGGTGCTGAAAGTTCACTCTGCCCCCAGACTCACCATTGTAGGAAGATTCTTTATGTGTGTGTGTGTGTGTGTGTGTGTGTGTGTGTGTGTGTGTGCTTCCTGACAGTATAAGCCTCTCTGCTTTGTGGTCTCTTTTTCTTCATATTAATCCTTTGGCTCAAACCTCCTCTGTGTCGATGCAAAGGAAGCCAGTGTACGTCAAGGACAGGCCGGTGCTTGGCGGCCGGCTGCTTTGTTTAGCATCCACACTGCGTCACACTGACGGTACGGTCTTCGTTAGTTGCTGGGCTAGTTTCGCCACATTGACCACACTATCCATCACGTTGACAGCCAGTGGCACTGATGGCAGGGTCTGCCTGAAGGAACGAGCACACACCCAGGCCTCTTTATTATTTAGTCATGGCTTTTCTTCTTTTGTTCTGTTCTCTTCGTTAACTCGCATTCTGTTCTCTTTTGATCTCTCGCTATCTCTCAGATGGCATCGTGGTTGCTCAGTGTTCTCCGCCTGTGTCTTCTCTATCGCTCCATCTCTCCGCCTGCCTGTCTCTCTACATCTCCTCTCCCGCTCTCGCTATTAGTTCAGTCGTGAAAGATGCAGTTGATGTTCAGATCAGACAAACCATTGAGGCCATTTAAAGCACCCAGCTGGAGCCATTTAGCATCTCTCCAAGTCATTATGAACCGCGCAGACATGCTAATC
>NC_047507.1:7863796-7956143 GCF_902827115.2 Pseudochaenichthys georgianus | reverse complement strand
GGGACGGGGTGTGTGTGGTGACGGGGTGTGTGTGGTGACGGGGTGTGTGTGGTGACGGGGTGTGTGTGGTGACGGGGTGTGTGTGGTGACGGGGTGTGTGTGTGGTGGTGGGGTGTGTGTGGTGACAGTGTGTGTGGTGGGTTGGCAAACACATCGTCAGTGGATGAGACAAAAGACGGCACTGAAGAGAAAGCTCCCCTCGTCAGCAGAGGTGCGGGACTCGAGAGGCCATTACACCGGCCCTCTTCACACTAAGTAATCCTCTCATTGGTACACAACACGAGAACAGTCCAATGGAAAGTATGCATTTGTTTCTGTGTATTCTGGTTTGGTTTATATTTCAGGCCGGGTGCTGCTGAGAGTTATCAGTAGTTGTGAGGCACTCTGGAAGTAGCAGGTTCCGATGTTATAGATCTTTGCATCCAGCTAATGAATAAAAACATTTATCAGATTCTCTGAGGATTTGACAAATACTTTGTAAAAAAGTTCATTTAGATATTTATTTGACTCACAATTAGATATGTTTTGGTGAAATGATGAGCAGCTCCGATAAAGGCTTTCCAACTAAGACTTTGAAAGCTGCCCCCCCCACGCCGGACTGATTTGAGGGACTGTTTCTGGAGACGCACGCTGCTGGGAAACACTCAGCGCTGTGGGTTAGCGCAACCCGTCACACACAGCACGGCCATCGCTATCCTGGTGGCTCGTTGGACATTTGCTCATTATTATATTCTCTTTATCCTTTTATTATAAAAACTGTAACCAAGATAAATGTAGCTAGGACGCTGAAATGAGCGAGAGGTCGCGGCATCATATATTTTCACATCACAAGCCACTTGTTAGACGCTTTTATCCAAAGCGACTCACACACTCAACACTGTGGGCAATCCCCACAGGAGCACTTGGGGGGAAGTGTCTCAGGGACACAACGACATGCTGACTGCAGTGGGGTTTGAACTAGGGGTGGGCGATATGACGATATATATCGTCGTGCCGATATTAGGTCTCCACGATATGCTTTTTCAGAGATATCGTATCTATCGTGATAAAAAAATAAAAAAAATAAACTGATGTGAAAGACATGCTCTGAAGCCGTCTTGTCAGGATAGTATTGCACTTCATTTATTGTCTTGGTCGATTCTGTTGGCTTATACTTTATTTGCGTGCATATGAAACGCTAACCATTCCCATTGAGACCATTAAAACTGTCATTTGAACGGCGATCAAGCCTGAAGCCACAGAGACGGCCCCCTGTCCGGCTAGGGTTAGGGTCAGCCAACACTCTCACTCCCTAAGCGTCCAGGAGCGACGTTTGGTCAGTGTCCGTGGCGTGCAGTTGTGACGCTCCGAGGCTCCTTCAGCGTCATAAAGGGAAGCAAATAGCTTCCAACTGATTGCAATGTATTCCCATCTGCGTCGGGATTTGACGCTCATGGAAGCACGGCATTCGTTTGTTTCGGCTGCCCTTAAAGGCGATGTGAGCGTCCATTCCCATTGGATAACGGAGAATTGTACACCCGGAAGTAAGTACTCCCCTTACTGCCGATTGATTTGACAGTGATATCTGCACTACTCATCGACTAAAAGACACCAGAGTATCCTTTAATTACTCAACATTGATTGGTTTAAATTGTGTGCAATGCTTTTTTTGATGTGTATTGATGTTCACTGCTCGTGCTACCTCAGAAAGTTCATTTGTATACTGAGAAACTGTATCAAAATGTTGAATTGTTCATTCAGGGATTCATTTCTGAAATAAAACCAGCTTGAAATGCTATTTTGGAGTTAGTGGCTAGTTTTTTTTTTTATTATTGGTGTTTTGTCGTATGTTTTATCCTATGTATTACCTGCTGCCGTTTTATGCCTTTTATTCTACATTTTATAGTTGTATTGTGAATTGTGTCCTGTGTCCTGTAAAGCACTTTGTACATCCGTGTTGAGAAGGGTGCTAGATAAATAAAGTTTTACTTACTTACTTACTTGTACTGTTAAGTAACTTGAAAAATAACCATAATAACCGACATGAACAAATATCGTGATATATATCGTCTATCGTGATACTGCTTGAAAAATATCGTGATAATATATTTTTCAATATCGCCCACCCCTAGTTTGAACCTGTGACCCCCTGATCCGAACACCAACCCACTGCACCACACGCCTCCCTTATAAAACACAAATTGTGGTCTGAACCCGAAGGTACAATATCTTTAGGATTTTCACTGAGGTGTCTGCAGTTGGCCTTGGGTGACATGTTTTGTAAAATGGATGTGAATAGCCGATGCAACAAATCTTTAGTCTATTGTTTGTCCAAAACAGTTCTGTCAGGCTAAGAGCAGCACCTGACGGGCAGCATCTCTCTATTTCTAGCACTGTCGGCTATAACCCTCCAACACGGCAGCTCCAGTAACATCGCCCGTGAGTCCTACCCACAGCTCGCATGGGGTCAGAGTCCGTGTCCCTGCCTTCATGTAATGGCTTGGAAGCAGCTAGCCTCACTCTGTTCAGAGGTACAACTGCATCGCATAGCCTACTCATTTGTCTCTCTCCTTATTTCCTGCCTCGATGGCATTACATCCCATAAGACCAATAGGCAGTACATTTAATTGTAGTGGCAGTTGCTGCGTGAGTACCAGAAGCTTCAACTTGCGCTGGAGGGTTTAACCCCTGGATGTATGAACCGCACCGCTGAGTCACTCGACAGTCTCTTATGGCCGGGTGAACAGAAGATTAAATGGTGGGAGTCACAGGCACACAGCTGACACTGACCTCTCTGTCCAGGCCGGCTGCCACGGTTACTATGTCTCCAGTCTCACTGTTGATGGTGAACATGTTGGGGATGGGGCTGTGGGGGGTCTGCGAGAGGATGCGGTAGCGCACCATGCCGTTAGCGGTGGTCGAGTCGTCCGAGTCCGTGGCTGTCGCCTGCATCACAGACGAGCCTGCGGAGAGAAAGGTAGTGTGTGAGAATTATCTGGAGGACGTACATCGCTGCACTAAAGGAGGTCAAACCAGGAACAAGACAAGACCACCAGTGGGAGGCATTCATTAAAATACAAAGATGTGCTTTTCAAGGTCCTTCGCACACAGAGATTTAGAAAAATAAATATGGCAAATGTCTTCCAGTAATGCATTTGTGGGAAATATCAAAGAGAAGTATAAGAGCTCTAAGGAAACCTAGAAGGACAACAAACCCACTTATAAACTCGAAAGTCAATCAGACTTTGCAAATTGCTGTGACATTCTCTCTTTGTCGGCGAGCAACTTTTAGAGTCAGGGCTATTACAGAGCCGAGAACAAAAACACAAACAAAACCTGTTAAATAAGCCGCTATTTTAAGCTTTGCTGCCATCTGTGTACTTAGTCTCCACCTCTGCAGAGTCCATTTAGTAACGAGCAGCGCTGGTCCTTTTGCCATTTCCACCATCCATTATTTCAGCCTTCACCGTGGCTGCCCTTAATGCTCCGATGCTCTCTGCCTATTTGTCTTAGAATCACGGATACACACTGCCATCGAGGGCAGACAGCACAACGACGGCGAGCAGTGTGTGTGTGTGTGTGTGTGTATATGTGTGTGTTTACTTGCAGGTGCCTGTGTGTATCTGTATGCGGGTGCGTGTGTGAGTCTTCGCGGCACGTATTGGGGTGAGAGGCTCTGTGTCACCGCATCTTCTCCGAGCAGAATTATTGATTTGCACGAGTTTGTCAGCCGGGCTCACAAATTCGCCGGGCAATTAGGAGCACTTTGTGTGAGGAAAGGGAGAGATCACCTCGCATCCCTCGCAGGGTTCTGTGAAAATGTCACTTTCCATCAGGCAGCCATTTACAGGCTGCGGCTGCAGACAGAAAACACTGTCAGCTTGCAGGGGAAGAGACGGCTGGAGCTACAATGAGAAGCTATGCAAGTAGAGATGAACTTAAAAGACAGCAGCGGGCAACGTAGGGCTGAAGTTTAAAAAGCCTACAGGGAAACAGAGAAAGGGAGAGAGTGGTAATTATAACGCCTACATTTTAATACATTTCTGGATGGTTTTCTGTTAAAGGGCACCAAAAAGCACCTCAGCAGCTGATGCACGAGCACGGTGGTTACCTCTGTAGGCACGACATGGGTGGTGGGTGCCATGCTGAGCGGGCACAAAGCCAACAATGTCCAATTATCCCTTCAAAAGCAGTCACACACTTCCCTCACACATTACAGCTTGTATGTGTACAGCAAAAACAAGTGTGCTTCATAAATGTAAAGCGGGAGCGCCGCTGGACTCGCATGTGGCGTTCCCCCGTGGGTCAGAGCAGTTCCAGGTGTCTCTATTCCCGTGACGGTGTCTAGGTGGCACCATCATTCCTGTGACAGCCTGTATGGACAGGATAATTGTCGCCTCAAATTCCATTTCAAACGTCATTAAGTTTCAAAGCAGGATTTGTCACTTTGTCCAGAAAGGGAAAGAGACGAGTCCGGGGGAACGACGGGACGAAAGAAATAACAATTATGTCTATTCCACCGGGGACAGCGTCAATATATAATCAACCCTTCCAGTCCCGTAGGGGGGGAGAGGACGTGATGCTGGATCGCATGTCAGCGCTGCCACCTTTCATTCCAGAGAGGAGGATTCAGCGATATGGTGATCGTGTGCTTTTGGAAAGAGGGGAGGCCATGCCTGAAAGGGTTAATCTGGGAGCCCGTTTAATTCCTCTTTAATTTGAACACTAATTCCAAATCCTAATTGCTTTTTCACCCAAAATCGCTGGAGCTGAACATTTAACTGGTGGCAGGCGCCGCATACTGTTGGCCATTTTGCTCACGTGACACGCGATCACCGGTGAGGTCTATCTGCTGCCGAAACATTAGTCAGCCAGAGTCAACATGCGCCTCCCAATTAAAAGGGAAGACGGAGGAAGAAAGAGGAAGATGGAGAGACCGATAGAGCAGTAACAGGCCGATAGACACACAGATGAAAAGATAGGAAGCAGAGGAGGAAATTGCAAAGCCGAAAAAAAGAAAAAGTGCGGATGAGAATGGAGGTGAGAGGGTCTATAAAGATTACTAAAAGCAAAAGTACAAGAGGAAGTCAGGGAGCGAGCCGGCAGGGGCTGGACGGTGTAAGAGGATAATAACTCCCATCAGTGGAGGGGAGATAGAGGTTGGAAGAGTGGCCACGGTACAGTAGATAGAGGGTGAGAAGGAGAGGTTGAGAGGTAGGGGAGGAGAGAGAAAAGGTGGTGAATCTTGGGGGAAGGGATGAAGGGGAGACACAGGTGTTCACACAAGAGCCTCTAGTTGAGCCCACTACTCCCAGAGGACTCGAGGACACGGTCAAACCATTAAAAAGCCACTGTGAAGAGGGTCAGGAAAAGGCTGCATTCATAAGTGTAGCAAAGGCAAGATTACATCAAAACGAAAGCCATGACTGAGGGTCTCCTCCTCTTCCTGAAGGGACCAGGGTCCGAAGCAACTGCCAGTGTAAAGGGCAACGAGCTGCACAGGACTCTGGTCTGTCCCACAGGAAGGTAATAGACCAACTACTGTGGGTGGGACGACTTATTTCTGATGTCAACGGGTCCGATTTCAGTCCATTGTTGGCAGTCGGAGCTCAAAAGACAATTATCTTGGTTGTTGAACCACCTGAAGGAAAGGGGACGAGTAGCTCTGGTTTGATTCTTAAAGTGGGCCCTTCACGAGGGACAACTTCAGTCCTCAACCTGAGAAATCCGTTCAATGTCTTTGGTTGACATGTTCAACACAATGTCGTTAGAGTTATCAGCTTTGACTTGCACTGAGAGAAGTGTAGGATCCAGTATTTGGGGCATGACCCAGAGATTAAAGTTATCGTAACCTCCGCATCATTGAATTCCACTATGCTCAATTAAATCTGCCTTGCAAGTCTGACAGATTATGGAAATCTATTTTGAATTTATAGGAGCACTTTTGGTTAAAAGTCAACCGAAAAATCTCTTAAACTGAAAACCAGAGGCTTTTTCCACATGGACGTCTCGGCTAAAGGTAGAACTTATTGAACAACCTTTCTCTGGGTCCAAGCAGATGTGCACACCTGCACAATCCCAACAATGCAGTATCTTAGCTCAGCATCAAGCAACACCTTTCTCGCCAGAGATTTTTATATATATTTATGTATACATCATAATAAATTATATATATATATAATTGATCAATATGTTCACTTTATTGAAAAAATTATCTTTTTTTTTAAAAGCCTGTATCCGGGGTGATACAACTGAAAGCAGTCCTGATTGGCAGGGAAAGGAATCAACTTTTTCATTAATACCGTGTCCTGATTGGTGGGAAACGGTTCCAGGATATAAGAAAATTGTTTGCCAGGCATTTCACTGTCAAAGAGCCACAAGCGTAAAGTTGACGCGGAAAACCGCCGTTTTAATGAGGAATGGACGGATAAATACGCATCCATCACGCCATCGCTCAATAAGGCTACACCCGTTTGCCTCATCTGCAATGAAACGGTCGCTGTTGTCAGGCGGCATCATATCACAAAGCATGCAACTTTCTCACTTTTTTTGTTCTCGTGCGGGCCGGATGCGAATGTCTGGCGGACCTGATGTGGCCCGCGGGCCGCCAGTTGATGGTCACTGCACTATACTAACAGTCTGATTTAGTATAAGTGCAAATAAAGCAGCAACACAAACGACTCAAACCAAATGAATGTTTGGCTATAAAAGCATGTTCCCACCTTGTTGCAAACAAAGTGATTGATCAGAGGCGCAGAGGAGAACTGGTAGCTCTAACCCGACACCTATAAGTGTGTGGGATTCTCCAGAGTCCGATGCTTTAATGTGGAGGAACACTGAAGATAACTTTGGACCCTGAAAGAAAAGTCCAGAGAAGGACTTTTTTATCTTATTTCACAAATGGTTTTCTGTCCAAACTAAATATCCACTACTGTAGCACTCAACAAAAGGTCAGACGATGTTTGCCAGCGTGCCAAAGGCAAAACACACAGCAAGAGAGAACTCACTGACTACAGACGCTTGTGGAGCCGAGTAGTGAAGGTGATGAGACTTTCTATCTACTTTATAACACGTATAGCTACAGGTACAATGGATTGTGTGTTTGGCATTTGTTGTGCGTGTCACGGACACAGAAGCAGTCCTGTATGCCGAGGTGGTGGTGCTAACCGCCGATGCTCCGTGCCAAAGAAAGCTGCTCATGTGGCCCTGAGGTGTTATCGGGATGAGTTCTGTGATAACAAAGCGGAGTACAGTGAGTAACACATTCGCACAGTCAAGGCTGAATACTGATTGAAACATCTTGGTGCTCTTCCACCTCTGCTCGCCTCCTTCACTCCGGCTTTTTTCTCCCTTGCCAATCCCTAATTACACCCCCAAGCAAGATGGAGAGGGAAAGTATGTTAAACCTCTCAGAAACTGTTAGCAAACTCTTCAGGAGTGCCAGAGAGAGAGAGAGAGAGAGAGAGAGAGAGAGAGAGAGAGAGAGAGAGAGAGCGCCCTTCTCCCCCATGGGAGGGCAGATCAACTCTGAGAGGAGGCACTCAGCTGCTGGTCTTGATCTCGCTCGCTCATTTACGGAGGCCTTTTTGAGAGAGAAAGGGAACAGCTTGCTGTCAGAGTCACAGAGAGGGGGAGGGGAGGACATCACGATGCAGGTGTTCAGACTGCAGCCTCAGACTGGCAGAGCTTTTTGAGGAAGTCACGCCATGCGAGTAAAATGTTATCCGAGGACACAAAAATGCAACGCGAGACTTTCTTATGTCACCTTGGAGAGGCCATTTCATCAACGTTCTGGTTATAACTCTCGAGCCACGGACGGGCGTCGAGTTGAGTACCAACACACCCCGCGTGCACACATCCAACAGGTTTCTCAGGGTAATCCTAAATTACATTGAATCCCATTTACTCTTCATTAAGAGGAGCTGAATGAGATCAGATAGCTGCTTTCGTCATGTGCTGTTTTGTAACGTGTGATTACCTGCACAAACACAATTCTATTAGTCGCCGGTTTATTCGGCGCTGAGCCGGGGGCAGGAAGTGACAAATGGAGCCGTCTCAGCCTGATCCTGGCTGATGGCTTGATGGGATCTCTCCCCGCGTAGCATCTGGTGCTGGCGATAAGTGCTGCTCCCTGTCGGTCTCCCTGTTTGACGGCTCTCACTCAGCGCCAGATGAGAAGATGTGTTGGAGTAATGCTTCGGAGCACCTTTGATATGTGGGTCTGGAGATACAGGAGGTGATAGTGCCGCGGGTTTACACACATCCTCTCTTTACTTTGCATTTAGAAAACGTAAAGGCCAGGGATTTCCATTTAATAACCACGCACGACATGGCTTCCTGCTGTTTTATAAAATAACACATATTTAAAGTATAGATACTTCTTTCGGCGGAGGCAGTTTGGATATGTATGGCCTACATGAAGTTACTAATGGGGTGATGCAGCAGGAGCATTGGCTTCTAGCCAGCAGGACATGCATTAAGATGTATTTACAAGCCTTGGATTAATGTAGGCACTTTCACATTTTCAATACAATACTGGAACTAAGTATATTAGGGACGGGTGGCGCAGTGGTCTGTGCGTTTCATCATCAGATCAAGGGGGCGTCCAGTTCGAAACCCGCTCCCGCCCCACCGCGTCAGGCCGTCGTGTCCTTGGGCACTTCACCCGAGTGTCCACAGTAGATGACCATTATACGTATGATCTGTATGTGTAATGTGTATTTGTAAAGCGCTTTGAGAGTCATTGATAAGCGCTATAATAAATGTAAGGATTATTATTATTATATACTAGTATAAGTTAACAGTAATGTGGTGTTTCCATGAAGATTATTTACCTATTTATTCCATTTTGTTGATAGGTCTGTCTTCACAACATTGAGAACATATGTTTTATAATTGAGTGCCGGTTTTGATTATGGTGAAAAACTTAAAATACGTTTTTTTATTATAATACAATAACATGATAATCGTAAGCTTGTGAAACGTTGTTTGAGCTGAACCTATTTTACGATTGATTTCTCTCCGGACTGAAAGGAATATGCAGTGAATGGTTGCAATACATATTTTTGAACACCATGTGACTCAATGTCTTGTCTTGTATGGTAATACACATTATAATATTCTTTGATGTTTCACCACAGTCTGAACCGGCTGTGGACAGTGGGATATAATTGAGATGTTCCAGCAGCATCTCTGGACACCTTTCCCCGAGCAGCACCTGTCAGCTGCGACAGCTTTCACCACACACCACCTGTCGGCAGGGTGGAGAGAGAGCGTGTCACCGGGAGCGACACCTCAGGGATCTCTACGGTCAACTCTCCATCCCACAGAACCATCAGCAACGAGGAGACTGCTGTAGTCGGTCAGAACAGGGATAGGTGCCACAACTACATGGAACAGCTGCCAATGTGTTCTTCAGGATAAGGTGAAGATTGAAAGAGAGGATACCCAAAGAACATGAGGAATCCACAACCCAAGAAATTATCCCTGCTATCCCTTCCACACACAAAGGATTGGACTCCTTTGTTTACATCCGTAACACAGTGACATCACTATTTAACACTCATGCTTCTATTGGCTCCAACACATTGTCTGTGACATCTCTAACGGTACGTCCACACAGCAGCTTTACACGAAACTTCCACCGCTTCTCTGCCCATTGACTTTGAATGGGGATGACGTCACTTTGCCTCGCTTTTCGCCGAACTGCATTGTGGGGGAGCGAAGCGAAGATTTCCAGGATGTCCAGGATTCCAAAGTTGAGCAATGTTCAACTTTTGAAGCTGAGCTGGAAGCGCCAGCCAATCAAACACGTTTATGCAAATCTGACAGTAGAAGCGTCAGCCAATCAAACACGCAATGTCAGACACGCCCAGCTCCAAGCTTTTCAAGATTTGTGAAAAGCTGCGGTGTGGACGTACCGTTAGCAGTTTAACATGTCATAGTAGAGGCACACAATACAAATATGAACCTGTCCTCTTTAATTTATATATTAATTTTATTGAATCTTAAAATGTATGATTATTTTCCTTGGGGTTTACGATGCAATGTAACAAACGTTCTGGTGTGTTAAGAAAAGTGCGTCCGAATAGTTTACCTAAGTTCTACCTCAAAGTTACTGTTGATATTTGTGAAAGTACATTTTCCTCAAACACATATGGTAAAGTTGGCTGCGTCTCCTAATCCTCGGTGCTGCCGATTATACAAATTAACTTCAGCAAAAGTGTAGCAATTAACTTGAGGTCTAAACTGGGTCCATTATTAGTGAGTAAACGACTTAACTGGCGGAGGACGAATTAAAGATTAAATGGGCCAGAAAAGTATAAAATGTCTCCTTGAACCTACACTGAAGACGAATCGCACTCGTTCTTGTTTTCTTCGACTAAACAGGCAATTAGGCCACCGCCGCTTTCAGCCTTTCCCCCTAATTAGATGCATCAATTCAGAGACCAAAGGAAGCTCCACACACACTATGCTTTTTGACTCTCAACACCTGACATTTTGCATTTGGCAGCGATTGCTTAATAAACAGCAGAGGCATTCGCATTAATTGGAAACACACATTGCCTTATGTTCAAAAGCTAATCTAAATTAAAGACTTTTCTTGTCACATGCTCTCATTTTAAACCAAACGGAGATTATCAGAGTGAAAAACGAAGAAAGTACCGTTTGAACATGTCTGGTTGCCCTCGCTAATTAGGAGCTCTGTATATAGACCCACACACACACACACACACACACACACACACACACACACACACACACACACACACACACACACACACACACACCACACACACACACACACACACACACACCACACACACACACACACACACACACACACACACACACACACACACACACACACACACACACACACACTAAATCCCATACTTGTTCATCCATACACACGCACAACACGCTTTCCTATATTGTTTACACACTCCCCCGAGATTCGACTTTGCAACAGAACAATGTCTGAACGCCGTGAAGACAAACATGGGTCCTCGGGGGTCTGATTGTTAGAACATGAGTTCTTCCAGTCGAGACATGAAAGCTCCTCGTGCGTTCAGCTCTCGTCTCCGGCTCCGCACTGACCGCAGCGCTGTTCTGCGGGAAGGTCTGCATCTCTCCATGCTCCGCAGAATCTGATAACGATGCATCAGGCCGAGATACTGCGACACAAATAGCTCACAAACTCTGAGGCAACCCTGAAACTTCACTGCCCTTTCACAACCTTCAAATGTCGGCCGGACAAAGAAACTTATTCAAGAGAGATTGAAACATATCGGTTTTCTAAAGAAGGAAGGGAAAGAAAAACGGCCTCTTATTGGAGACTAAAGTAGAGTTAAAGAAGTAAACTGGATCAAGCTGTAAGAGGCTGCGCATTAAAGTCATATTAAGCATTTTCTTCTTGCAGGACTTAGTAATTCAAAACAAAGCAATAAAACCTTTTAGTTGTTCATAAATCAGTCTTAAGCACGGCTTCCAATGGATTATTGCATATTCCGCGCATTCATCTGAATTGTTCCATTATGCAATTTAAATAGAACGATTGTACGTGATTGCAGGCTTGTATTTATAGGTACTTTATGCGCTCCATTAGGACGCAGACATTCACATTGTTAACAAAAAGTGCTCTTATGGTCTGCCTATAGCAAATTACCTTCCTGTTCTTTTGTAACCATGCGAGCCGTGCTTCTGAGCGTGTGGGTAACCCTGGGTAACCCTGTATCTGATGCATGTAAAACTGAATGTAACAAAACCCCACAAGTCTTTTGTCAAGGCAGTGTTTTATTAAAATGGAGGTCAGGATACTCAAAACAAGTAATACAGATAAATGCCAGGAGGCGTGAGATGATTAGCAAGAGAGGGAGGAAGATAAAAAACCTCTCTAAAAGTATTGACGAGGAGTCCGTTTAAAGAGTCATAAACCAAAGGAAAGTGTGAAATGTGGACTACTTATTGGATTCTTTCAGACTCAGTGCTCAAAAATGGAAAATCAATCAATCTTTCTTTCTCTTTGCCTTTGTAAAGGTAACGATGACAGAAACACTTTCCAAGTATTGTGGGTTTATGATTCTTTGTTTGCAACGAAGATGCTAACCCTTACGGCCCGTCCACACACAGGTAGTGCTGCGTACCTGGACTCACATTCAGGTTCAGGTCCGGACTCAAGTCCAGAGGTTCAGGTTCGGACTTATAAGTCCGGACCTGAACCCATGGCTTGTGTCAAGTTGTGTGAGTAACTAAAGTGAACTTATTGTGAGCTAATTATCAATTGAAAATAAACTCATAATCAACTCAAATTCAAACTCGTCAGGTTTATTGTGCTCCCTTCCAACTTGTGTCTACATTTCTCTACAAAGTACAAATGTAAAAAAAACATCAGTCTACAAATGACTTATGACAGCAACTACGGTGAACTACTACAAAGTTCAAACATGTATTTCATTTACCAAACTAAAGTAACCAAAGAGTCCCTGAGCTGACTGAGCCTAAATCCCTAAAGCGTTGCTGAAAGGTAGAGTGTAGAGTAGACTACACACATTACACTGTTACACACCTACTATACAGTATAGGCTACACTGTAGTGACTGTACAGTCAGAGTGTACTGTACTGTCTGCACACCATGTCTTTTCTACAACTCTACATGTGTACATTATACAGTACATACTACATACATAGTGATGTACATACTGTTAGAAATTAAAATCAATGTTGATATGGCGTAATTTGAATTAAATACACTATTTAATTTAAATCAGTTTTATTCTGAAAAAAACGGAAGTTCACACTCTTAACTTAATACTTTTATTCTGAAAATTCTTCACTTCCGGTTAGCATTAGCATGTGGCGAAATGCTACGCTTTCAAACCGTGAATCGAAGGTGAAATGACATGTGATGTTGTACACTGAGCACACTGGGATTAGCACTCATGTATTGAGGCTGAATAACGTTTATCAGGGAATGTTTAAATAACCACAGACACCAGAATATATGTAAGTGCTAGTTTTTTTGCGAGTCCAAATCTTGATGCTGGGCGTGTCTGAAGCTTGGCGATTTTTTGCGAGCAACGCGACCAACAACCAATCACATGAATCTCCCGCCCCCGACATACAAAGCAATAGCGATGTTAAAACGAAGTAAACTGGATATAAAATCCCCAAACAGGCGAAAACCTACCAGTTTCACCCACTGTCTCTGCCGCCTCCCTCCATGCCTGGTTCCTCCGGTTTGTATCCCGGTAAATAGTTCTGGTCGTAAAGAACCGGGTGATTTGCTACCGTAACTTCTCGTTTGGAATATGAGGAAATGAACTGCGGTCTGGCTCTCCCAGCTTGCACGCGGTTTGATTGGCTAGCGCTTCTACTGGCGGGATTTGCATAAACGGGATTTGATTGGCTGATGCCAGCTTCGAAAGCATCAAAAGTTGAACATTGCTCAACTTTTGATGCTCACGATGCTTGCAAAGCCATGCTCCGCTCCCCACAATGCAGTTCGGCGAAGATTCAAAATCTTCTACGTCACCCCATTCAAGTGAATGGGCGAAGCTTTGAAAGATTTTTTTCATGCCTGTGTGTGGACGGGCCGTTACCCTAAAACAGATGCATGAATCGATATTTACTTGCAACACCAAGTGGTTTGTGATTTGCAGTACCCCAAAATGTGTAGTCTGAAGGACACTAGTTTTAAAGATTATGAAAGACTTGGATATCAACAGGTTCTTTCGAATATGCTCAAATATAACGCCAACCTTTTCAAGAAAGTTGTTAAAGAGGACATATTATGCAGTTTTTCAGGTCACAATTGTATTTCGTGCCTCTACTGTGACATGTCTCCATGCTTTAATGTTCAAAAAGCTCTTTATTTTTCTCATACTGCCTATGCTGAAGAACCTCTTTTCACCCTCCGTCTGAAACCAGAGCCCAGTCTCAAGGTTCTTTATTGTCAAACTAACATAGCTACTAGGGGTGTAACGGTATCCGTATTCGTCCCGTATCGTCACGGTTCGGCACATGCAGTCACACGGCGAATACGCTTTTTTTTACGAGTGGGAAAAAGTCTGTCACTCAGGGCAGTAGTACACTATTTATAATCCAGGGGGCGGTATTGCGCCTAAAAGCCAGCCGCCCGTAAATAACAAATGAAGAACAAGAACACAACACAACGAACATGAAGAAGAACAGTTAGTAGCTATGGCGAGTTCACACAACACACAGGAGCTAGAAGACCCAGCTGCTTCTTTTAGATCAGCTGTGTGGGAACATTTCGGGTTCCCTGTGGACGACAACAACGATGGGGTGCGAGCTGTGGATCGGACGAGGACGGTGTGTCTGCGTTGTTCGACAGCGGTGCGGTATGCTGGTGGTAACACGTCAAACATGCTCAATCACATCCGAGTCAGTCTCAGTCCCCAGCGAGAGGGTTTCCTCGACGGCAGCTGCCATAGTTACCGCCCACAGATCTGCCCTCACTGCTGACAACGTAGACTAACTCATCTTTCTGAAGAAACACTTGAAAATAGAGTAAAGCTTGAGTACCTTTATTTAGGCATAATGGCCTCACACACTCACAAGTTAAGTACACATGTTAGACATTGCTCCTAAAGGTACAGATTTTATTTAGTTTTATATTTATCATTGTATTTATTTTATATGTTGACATCAGGAGATGTTACACAGTTCTGTATTGCCTTTTATTGATTGTGATGGAAACACTTTCTTATTATTTATTTTAATATTTTCAAGACATTCTTTTTAGTTGTTCAGCTGATTGAACCTTTTAGTTTGACAGCCATTATAAATAATATGGCCATCTGAGTGTTACTGTTTGTGGTTTGTTTTTAACTGTGTAATGCAGTTAATGATTCCAAACGTTAGAGTTCCTTATTTTCACACCAAAACTTGCACTACTGCTAAAAATAAATAACAGCAAAAAAGAAAATGCATTTGGGACTTGTTGTACCGAACCCGTACCGAACCGTGACTTCTGTGAACCGTGACACCCCTAATAGCTACAGAGTAATTATGTCGTTGGAAATCTTAGGTCACAGGCTTCTCCAACACTGCAACACACTGCTCTGATTGGTTAGCTGGCCGGCTCTGTTGTGATCCATCAACCGCTTAGAGATGTCCCGCCCCTTAGCCTAACACTTGGAACAACGTAGCGCTGAAGCAACCCTTACCTGGTTTGGACCCTTCAGCCACGGAGCCGTTGTACACCTGGTTCTGAAACTCTGGTCTGTTGTCGTTCATGTCGATGACGTAGATGTACAGATCGATCGGGTTCTCCACCTGGTTACCATTCATGTCCACTGCATGGGCTCGCAGCTGTCAATCAATGCACACAAACACATCTCGTTAGTATTCAACACTGAATATGAGCTTGTGTAAATATTCCAAGTGTCGCTCAACTGACAACCGGCTTCTGGTTTGATTGATGTGCAATTCTGCAGTCTGTCTGGACTGACGCCGACTCAGTCAGAACAAAACTCTGACTTTATTCATTGGCAGCTTCATTTAACTGGCAAATGTTGCGTTTCTTGTTTGCCAACAGGACACAAGGATCCTGTTGGTATGTTGGCACTGACCACAACAACACAATAGTGAAATGTTCCAGACGCTCCAACAACACCTATTTCGTTGTTAGCACAGCCAGAGGCCTGAACAAAATATCAGAGAGGTGTTTGAGCTCAAGCTGTGACTTCTTTTTGTGCCGAGGGAATGTTTGTCTCCGGTTTGTTTTGACAAAGCCAGCCATTTGGATGGATGTCCCTTACTGATGATCTGTTCCTTGACAATTCACAGTGTGAGAGAACAGACAGAGCAAAGAGGGAGAGAAGGGAGGAAATCAGAGCGGCGCAGGGGAAACGGCGAATGAGATGGGAAGGACAGGGGGAGAGTGACTGAGCCTTGTGCAAGCAAATGAGAGATGAAAGCACACGAGGAAGCGTGGGGGTGTGGGGGCTTGAACAGGGAGGACTGACAAAAGCAATCATCATCTACAGTGGGACGTCTTAATCTCCAGCGCTGCCGTTACACACCCTCCACTCCCCACCAATCTCTACTAATGATACCTAACATAACGCAAAGCTTTGTAATAGCCCTGGAACCAAACTGGGCCCTGTTCACTGCAACTTACATTACCTTTTTCAATTGCAAAGAAGTCTATATCCCCTGCCGACAAAACATGTTATTCAATCATAGCATGGCTTGTTTCGGGGAGTAGGGCTCCCATTCGAGCTCAAATTGACAAACTGGCAGCAAAATATTTCGTCTGCCACCGCACACCAGCAGAGGAGGATCTGCCTGCCAGCCTATTTGCAAGAAGTCGTGATGTATTGTGGGCTGACATGAAGGATTGAATGGCGGCACCTGCCTCCCCCGAAAACACAACTAATCATGTCGGCTTTTGTGACTGCCTGTCAAGGATGTTTCAAAACACACCCTAACGCGGCCCGCCGGAGCATTCACACACACATCCAAACACCCATTCAGATGTTCACATGTTTACGCATTTTAACACAGACATTGACAAAGCATGAGGATATGCTCCGGGTGGAGATGCACACAGCCAATCAGAAAGGCCCTCTTTAGCCACTTAATGATCCTCAAGATGCTAGTTTCCCATTGGCTGGAGCACAACAAACAAACATGGAGAGGAGAAGCAACAAACAAACAAGCCCAATCTGTTTCCTCAGCTGCGAAGAGTGCACAGTGAGGGGTCTGTGATTGTGAAATGTGGGACTGCCTCAGTGTGTGTGTGTGTGTGTGTGTGTGTGACTATATAATAATGATTGTGTGTTTTGTCTTTTCTGCCCGTGGATTTGTGTGTCCCTACTTGCTTTCTGGAATTTCTACATGTGTACATATCTCTATATTTGCGTGTCTGTGTGTGTCTTCCTGTGAGTGTGTGCACTGGAGTCTGTGTGTGTCTTCCTGTGAGTGTGTGCACTGGAATGTGTGTGTGTATATCTGTGAGTGTGTGCACTGGAGTCTGTGTGTGTATATCTGTGTGCTCGATGGAGGAAATGGAAATGTGATCTAAGGGCCTGGAGGGGTGTGTGCGTCTCGCAGACTGCATTATGTGTGTGTGTGTGTGAGCCAACATCAGTATTCTGCAGGGTGAGCTGAGTGGACCGACCACAGAGGAGAAATACAGTTTGTATTCGGCCCATTGGTCCCCTTACCCAATATATAACCACACATGGTACTTCCAGAAGTCCTGGAGGATGTTATATTGTATAAGGCAGTTTTATTTCTGCTCAAACATAGTAGCTATTGGTTCTTATGCCAATGTATACGTACTTATGTGTAACGACACACCCATTACAGGGGTACCAGAAAGGACACGATAACGATGTGTTTGTCTATATTTTATTAAGATGGCGGTGAGGCTCTCTCGAGGCAATGTCTATCAGTTGCCCACATCTAATGGGTTGTTAAAACATTTAGACTGATTCTAAGAACATTTAAGATCATAAAGTGCATCCTTATGAATGTCATGATGTTTGCTTCCTTCAACACCAGCAGGTCAAGTTGATTCCCCCGACACTTTACTTTACATTTGAATCTCAATTCGTCCAATATTTTGATTTGATGGGCTCATATCTGAAAGACTAATGACGTCACCCTCAGCTGTGCTATGTTGTTATGCTTAGAAGCTGACATAAGTATAACATGGAGAACAATATGTCTGCTAAATATCAGCATGTTAGTAGTGAAGTTCAAATGAAGCTATAATTGATTTATAATTCAATTAAATAATCAATAGGATTTTACCAATCATTTTTTCATGGAACCGATTGCCGGCGCTATAATGCCTCAATAGTTTTAAATGTAATGATGTCAATATAACGTATTAAGCGTAAACTACCCACACAAACGAAAACATAGAGCAATGTAAGTATAATAAATCTGGATGAAATATATTTGAAGAAATAGTTATCCAGGAAGATTGAGAACAACTTCCACCAAGCTGATCGGGATCATCTGTGTAAGACAGATACAAACACCCTCACTAGAAACTAAAGAAGATGCATTCACACAAACAAGCAAACTAAAACTCACAGACTCAATTCTCCCGCTGCCCGGCTGACTCACGGCAGATCCGCCTGACAAACCAGAGGCTCAGGCGCACGCCCCTAACCTCGCAGAGCGCCTCCCCATGGTGCGCGTCTGTCAAAAACAGCAGCCTCGTCTCTCTTTTCACTTGAACCCACAACTAACAAGCACAGTTTGGCCTGCGAGAGAGCGGCAGTGGGAACTTCATGTTAAGTTGAAAGAAAGTAAGCAATGGACTACATTTCCCCTGGGCCAAACTCCGGCTGCATTCTCCAGCAGCAAATCATACATCCCATCACAAGCAGCACGGGACCGCGGAGTCTGAATGGAAGCCACATTCCACTTGAAGTGCCCTCACCGACCATGCTGTTTTAACTACAAGCAGTGTCAAAGTGTTTATGGAGAGGCTGTCCTTTCCCAGGGACCAATATCTGAGCTGCTTTATTGATCCCAATCGAGCGGTTGAGAGTTAGAGGACAAACATGCAGCAGCGACCACAGCCTGTAAGGTAACGAGAAGGGCAACGAGAGGCTCGTCTGAAACTAACTGGAACACGGACACACACACAAGTACGGGACAAACCAATCAAGAAGCCATTCATCTGAGGCTTTGTGTTTTTTATAGCCCGTCCCTCACGTGTGCATTGGCGTTTATAATGTGTGCATAGCGCTCAGAGAGTGCGCTGACAGACATCCACTCTCCTTTATTCTATTCTTCCTCCGAGACAGCGGCGTGCTTTTGAATTAGCTCTATCAGCAGCGCAGCCATCTATCATGCTGCCAGGCACGCGGGGCTGTGAGTCTGACACCAGCGCTCACCTCGAGTGGAGGTGTTAGTCTTTGCTGATATTAACTGAAGCCCGTAATGTGTGTTTATGAACCAATGGCTCCAGCGGTAACAAGTCTCATGTGGTCGGCATCTTTAATTCACACGTTCCCAGAGCTGCTTAACCCCAGGGTCCAGAGGGGCATGAATTCAAACCCCCAGCCTAATTCCTGTGTGTGAGTGTGTGTGTGTGTGTGTGTGTGTGTGTGTGTGTGTGTGTGTGTGTGTGTGTGTGGCGGGAAGTCCGACAGGGTATATGCTCTGCTAAGTGTACAGCTGTCAGCCTACACCTTGCATGTGAGGCTGGTGAAGGGAAACGGGGGGACAGGAAAGTGGGCAGCACAAACAGGAAGTGAGGAGAACAGAGAGACCACATCGTCCTGTCCCGAGAGACACTGCGGGGGACACATGCCGTATTCAGGCAGGTTATATTTCAGAGTTTGACAATAGTGGGCTCTTGAGCTTCCATAGCATAAACGTGGCATATTTACATCGAGGTGTTTATTTGACTTACTTTGATATTTCCGATCTTAAGATTTGTTCCTATTTCTCAAAAAGGCAACATTAGATAATGCCTCCTTTACTTTGAATAGAACATTTCAGAAAACAACATACATTGTCTTATTTATATAATGAACCAGGGAAATGTCTTGTGATATCTATTAATTATAGATTGTTTACCCTTTTCATCTGTAATGACTGTCATTTTACAATACACGTCTTTAAAGGCAATTAAAAAAAATGTTTATTGTGTATTTCTATCATACTTTGAGCCTGAAATCTCCACTTCAGTAGACTTCAAACTTTGCAGTTTCATTTCTATCTTTAGTCTAAAGATGGTCACAGAATGGGTTGTTCCTTTATCCTGCATTGCCTTATTTATATTACAATTAAAAAACACAAGGATATTTTTTCCAATTCTGTGGCAGTATGTCTTATTCATGGAATGATACAAAGAGAATCCAAAATTCCCCATGGTACAAATATTTGACTAATATCTCAATTAAACCTGACTTTATCCATGTTCATATTATTTGTTTCAGAAATTCATGCAAATCAGCACATATATATATATATATATTTATAAAACGGACAAGTCAAATCAAGCAATCTGATTGGTTCTTAGCCGTGATATACTGAGCGTATACCACGGGTAGAATTGTAAGTTACTTTTCACAACAAGTCAGTATCCCTCCGCGTCTGAGAAAAACAGTATACCGTTGGGCTGAAAAGCTTTTCATACTGGAACAAGGAAGCAGCGGAGAAGTAACGGGGCAGAACCCCTCCTTTTTACGCAGCGGTCCAGACATAGACATCAAACGGCAAAACATATTCAGTGTGCAGTTCCTTTGGCATCAGGGCAGGGATATCTAGATACTCTCCAAGGTTTGACATAATGACGTGAGCTACTTTTAAAGCAAGCAACGATGTTTTCAAATCTGTAATCAAAGAGGTCCGCAAAAACACTATCGGCCAATCAGATTGCTTGATCAGTTTTATAAATATATTTACATTTCTTCCGTTACGAAACAAACTTACAAAGCATAAGATGGAAACATTTAAGATTAACTTCGACCTCCGGGGGGTCTTACTATGGAGGAGTGGATTGAGCAGTTCCTATTTCCAGAAGGAAAAAAAGCACCTAAACGACGACATGCAGAGCTACGTGAAGAGCAGGTAGACCAACTGGAGAAGTACCGCCATTCAAAAGCTTTCTGATGCGGGTCTTGAAACAAAGCAGAGAAAGTATGACCGTTAGTGGCCACAGATGCGAAAGCTCTCTCGAGCTACTGGAAGCCGAATCTCGGGGACCGGAGAAAGTGGAGCAATATTCTCGCCACGCCAAGCAACAGCCTAGAACAACCTCAACAAGTAACCACGTAAGCCATGCTACTGATGCTGGACAGGTTTTCAGTGGCTGCACAATAAACGGCAACATACACATTAATGTAAATAAATAGCCAAATAATGGATCAACGCTCTCTGTCTAATATGTTCGCTAGCTGTTAGTGTTGTTGCATAGCAACCACCTCGCACTATGTTTCGCGCAGAAGGCAACGGAGGGACTATTTTATTTTGAACATCATTATTTCCTAATAAAAACTATTTAAATTAGAGTGTGTATTTTTTTTTCATATTGCCACACTTGGTAACCGTTTTATAAAAGCAATAGCATATACCACGGCCTGTCGTGAGCTATTGCTTAAATATATATAATATATATATATATATATATATATATATAGAGACTGCCTCATATGCATATTTAAACATGCATCAAAGTAATACTAACGGTTAGCTTTTGTGTTAAAGTAATCAACGGGGAAAGTTTCATGGTGCTATCTTGGAGTTGAAATCTTTGCCCTATTCACCCCTAAAGGATAAACACATCATGTATCAATCAGCATTCAGCACATGTTCGCTCACACTTGAAGCTGCAGCTGCTCATTAGCTCTGATGGTGAGAACAGAGACAACAGTTTCCCTGCTCTCCACCTTGGATCTGTCTCTTCTTCCCTCTGTTCTATCCATCCTGCGCTCCCTGCACAGTTAAACCTCAATATAAATGCCAGCTGAAGTGGCTGTGTGTTTTGTCAAGGCATTCACTGCTGGCTCGGGCATCAATCAGAGCCTGGAGGTGCCGGTGTGAAGGTGGCCCTGCGCTCTGACTGCGCTCTGACAGGGTCTATTTTCAGCAGGCAACATTAGCGTTAGAATAAAAGGTAAGACAGGGGAAGAGAAACGGCGAGGCGGCACATTTCCACGGGGGTAATGAGGAGATGATAATGAGATGGACGTTAATGGAGCCAGAGTGGAAAGACAAACAGACGAGACGTGCTCGGTTCTTCCTTACATGGAAGGACGCTCTCTCCTCGCGGTCCAGGGGTTGGGTGACGAACATGTTGCCGCTGATGGGGTCTATGTTGTAGATGCCACTGGGGGGCTGATCAGCGCCTGCTCCTGTGATGCTGTAGCGGATGCCGGAAGCTTTGTCCTGATCTGAGCGGATCTGAGAAGAAAAGCAGAGAAACTTTTAACACAGAGGACAATCAGTCTTTCCAGGCTTTAGGAGTTTTCTGCTCTTGCAACAGAAAGCACAAAATGATCACAGACATAATGTCAGAAAGAAAAAATGCATTCTGGAATAAAAGAAGAGAGAAGAGCGGGAGGACTTCTGCCACCTTTCTTTTGTGCCGACGCTTTGAACCCACAGCCTGAAGGCAGAAATTGAAAATTGAACAAGGTGCAGCGAGGGAACGGGAGCCACTGTCAGGCGATGTTGTCTGACCTGGTGAATGTGTGGCTTTCTCTACTCTGACATCGAACATTGTTAAAATGACCCGACCGCCAGCTGCGATGGTGTTTCCGACGTGGACCTGTTCTATTCTCAAACACGTCCGACTAGTGCTTAATATCTCAACGTGCAGGTTTCACCTTTAACACCCCAGCTGTTACTTCTCACACAATTCAGAATGTGACATTTAAAGAGTGATATGTTTGACTTGAAACAAGTTCCAGTGTGAGCGCCTCCGCTGCCACGGCAATAAAGAAATATCAATACTTTTGCTCTGGCCGACTTAAGAGAAGACAAAGGGAGATGGGATTGAAGCATTTCGTTCTGTGGCATTGATTTTCAGTGGGCTGCGAGGGTACCGTCTCGGCTCACAATGCACAACAAGACCTTCATTAAATTGGTGGGTTTGAAAGTGGTACAATTACGAATACAAAGCCGGGCGCCTCTGAACAGGTGTTATTCATTCATTTATTTAGGTGTTAAGATTAAACAAACAATATCATTTTCTTAACTGACCTTTCTGTATCTATTTCTTTAACTTTCTAATCACCTGCCATTGTGTTATTGTATGTTGCCTTAATTACGAGCATAGCTTTCGACATTCATCCGAGCACAAAGAATCATTTCAGAAATGGTGTTTGTATAAAAATGCCCCTTACGATCCTAACGGGAAATTCTCAATACATTCTCGTCTGAATCCTTAGAATGAGGTTATTTCTCAATCATCACCAACAACACAGATATTTATTAATTAGCGCACACAGCCAATTATGAATTTGGTCATTAGTAACTATAGGTTACGCTGTCAACGTTACGGTAGAATATAAAAAGCGAGTTGAGACTTAAGATTGCTTTTATTCCTGCCGCAAATTGGCTTTAAGCAGAGGACTATATTGATATTAAAAACATGTCAAAGCTACAACTAAATCACATGTTCCACATCTCAAACTCAGAGCTTTAATGTCAAAACATGTTTTCAAAAAAAAGCTCCTTTTATGCTTTCAAGTTCACGGCCATGGTCTTTTAGAGGCCTTCGTAAAGAAAGACCATCAAAGAATCAGCGGTGTAACAGAGCTGATGATTGTAAAGCATACCTTTAATCCCTACGATGGCTTCCAGTAAATCACAGAAGTGACTTGAAAGCAAGTTTCAGCAGAACACACGTGTCGGACCTCTGAGGGAAATGTGTGTGTCCGACCTGCTGTCAGAGCCAAACGCGGTGCCGCAGCTCTGAGCGGACATCTTGGATTTGTTTCAAAAAGAGAGAATATTTCATGTTTTTTGCGAGTTCAGGGGTCGACCCCGCGCGTTTGGCAGCGACACAGCATGAGGGCCGCCAGCTCTGACCACTGAGCTATCCCGTGGTCCAGTGGTTCTTAGCATCTGATTTTTGGAATAACAGAAACATGTTGTTTGATTGCGTTTAGGAAACAAACCTGTCTTATTTTAGGAGAACAATTGAGCTATTACACGATTAGCCAAAGACCCTGAAAGCCCTTCAATTCAAAATAGGGAACAGAATGCTAGCTTTAGCAACAGCTAAGTATAATGATTATAGGCCACTCAAAATGTATGATGACATTTTAAATAATATAATAAATCAAAAGTAAATGATGATTGAAAGGGAGGTCTTCGCTCCTCAGCTGACACATGAGTGCCCTCGTCTCTTCGTAGCTAGAATGTAACTTTGTTTCTTTGGTAAAAATAGCAATCTAGCTAACCAGAGACGTATGAGAGCGGTTATTATTATTACGGCTTATGCATCTCCAGTAGCCTTCTGTAACATTCTCATAGAACAGTGCTTCTCAAAGTGTGGTTTCGTCGTACCACTGGTGGTCCGTGAGCGCCCCCTAGTGGTCCGTGAGTATATTGGTAACATTTCACATTTGAAATAAATAAATACATTTAAGTTTTCCGCACTCTCGCGAGAATATCTCCGCAATGGAACGAGCTTAAGTTTCACTTTCTATTGCACGATAAAGCCCAGGGCAACACCTTCATCACACATGTGGCCACTTGTTTGTACCATTTTCAAGCGATTTATAATCTGTTCTAGAAAAACGATGTGTCTTGGGATATTTGTGGAGTTAGGTGAGTGTTTTTTTATTGGTTAAGTGGTCCTTGGTATGAAACAGTTTGAGAAACACTGTCATAGAAGATACAAACATCACAGGCGAGTACAGAGAAACATATAGGAGTGAGGGATACATGTATTTTGTTCCTAATTGAACTGAACCAACACACTGATGGTACCACGGGGCTCCAACCGTAGCCAGCTTTAACGATAGAAACACCCCAACTGTCCTCGGATGCTTTCGGTTAACAGATCGTATGTTCTTTTCGGTGATTACATACATTCTTTTCAATATTTTATTTATTTGAGTTATTTTACTTGCATTATATTATTATGATCCCTTCATCTGCCCTATTGTAAAGGCGCACTTTGAACTTCCAACACGCATGAACTGCATGAATATAAATAAACTTCCCTTTACAACCTTCTTGTGACCTCCACAGTCAGCCATCGTCTGCTTCGCAGGTCGCACGTCTACGGGTTGTGAGCAGTTCAACTCTGAAGTGAGTTTTTATTTCTGAATTTGATCTATTTTCACATCTTTTATCTTTATTTAATCTTTCCAGTCTACGACATCAGATTCTGTCTCTCTTTTTTCAATGCGAATGAACCATCACTATGGTTACAAGTCAGAGGGAATGATCACAGAGTCAAATGGAGAAAAAAGGGTCTTTTTTTCCCTTCCCCTATCTTTCTCTCCCCCTCCTATGCAATTTGCCTGGTCTGTGGGGTTGCACATCATGCATGAAAATGAAACGACTTCATCCGTTCAGCGGTGACGGGGGCGCCGGCTTCTGCATAAAACATCTCTCTGTTTGAACATGATACCCTCTCTCTTAATTTCCAACGCCTCTCTCCCACTCTCCCGGTGTGGCGCTCCGCCGCGAGCCTTCACACCCGCAATTTTCATTTCCTGAGCTCACTTCACCCGGGGTCCACAGACCTCGCAGGTTCAGGTGTGATGCACGGTGTTGGTGCTCCGATCAATCAGCGCACTCTTCGGTACACGCAATCACTGCGGCGTGACAATGATACCGTATGACTAATTACATTATTATTCACAACGCCCACCAGCTGCCAATCAAGCAACTTAATCGCTCACCCTCACCATCAGTGTCATCAGACAAAATAACATGGTAGAGAACAGACAGTGTGTGCGTTTCAATAATGAGACCATGGCTGATAAATTCTCTTTGTGATCTGCGTGGGAGGAGACATGTTAAGGCCTCGGCGTTCAAAACAACAGCGTGCAATATGGAGAACTACATTACCTCAAGTACTGCACTTAAGAACCATTTCGGGCGACTTTACCCGAGTATTTTCTTGCTGCCACCACATTTTAGAATCTAATGTTGTACTCCTCTACTTCAATTTGAGAGTTTTAGTTATATAATAAATTAATATAATTAGCTAATTCAAAAATATAAATCAGCTAATTAATACACATTGACATATACAAGGTTAATATATCCAGCAGCATTTTAAAAGGCAGTAAAGTAATTCATTAGATTGAAATACCGTACTGAGGTAACATTTTGAGGGATGTGTACTTTACTTGAGCATTTAAACTTTTTTCTACTTCTACCCAACTATAATTGAGAGGTATATAGTGTACTTTTACTTCATTTTTGTAATACCTTTAGTTAATTTGCAGATTTGGATAAAAGAATATAATCAACACTTAAATGTCACTTTTATTAAATGTTTCGATTTACAAGCTACCCTGCAGCATATAAAGTAATTAAAATAATATAATAATATATACTATTCTTCAATGGGCCAATCTGCATAATGACTGAGTACTTTTACTTTTGGTACTTTAAGTATATTTTGATGTATATAATGTTCTACTTTGTCCTCAATTTTAAATGCAGTAATTCTACAACTTGGTACTTTTACCCAGTTATTTTGACCCCACTGCAAAAACAATAAGTTATGCTGGAAATCCCATCTGCTCTAGTTGCAGGAACATACGAGAAAGTACAATCAATTATTTAAAAAAGATCCACTCCTCAGCATTATGTCTGCATGTTGGTATTGCTCGGGTGCAGAGAAGGCAGCCATGTTTGTGTGTCTGACAGGTGAGCGCTGCTCTGTGAGCTCAGCAGAGCGAGGATCAAAAGGACCAGCCAGCTCAATAATTAACTCCACTGTAACGCTGGAAACACGTGGAATGTTCACCTGCCACGGCTCTGTGCTTCTGCATCCGGCTGTGTGCAGTGTGTGTGTCTGTGTGTGTGTGAGTTTGTGTGCGATCCGTCTCTTCACTGGAACTTCAAAGCTGAGCGTGTGGAGCTGGCACACGGGGAGAAATCGCCCCGAGACGAGACAAAGGAGCTTTTACACGCCATGCGGCCTCTGCCTCCTCGGCTGCTTAGAATTCCACACGAAGGCCACCTGAGACCACATGTCACACTTCCCGGTGTCTCTTAATGAAGAGTCTTTATATCAATAAATTGAATAAATGAAGAAGCGCGGCTTCTCGGAGTCCTGGGAATCCCATGAGTGACAACTTCTCAATTGAGCCATTTGAATTGAATGCTAATGATGAAAGCTGGGACTTCAATCCCCCCTCTCCCCGTCCATGTATCCATGTTTCCTTCTCCCTCTGACTGCACTACCTCCTGGCAGCTACACCAGCTAATAATCACGCTGAAAATAGCGGAGGGAGGCAGATGCAAGGGACTTAACTGGCTGTCTGCGTCAGACATCAGATAAGTGACCTATTTGTAGCTCTTTGAGAGTGATTTCCTTGATTACTGACAACTACTGGGATCCTGTGGGACCAGCTATCAGCCTGAGAAGAACGATGGAGAGGGACGGAGGCTGAGAGACAGGGAGGGAAAGCAGTGGGGAGTGGGGTGGGGAAGGAGATGAAGAATTAGTGTTCTGGTAAAGTCCTCGGGGCGACGCCAGGCACACAGTCACATGGAGGGAAAGGACTACATGTCCATGCACCGAGCATGTCAGCTGGCTGCCTCGTTCGCTCGCTCCAAATCTCCTTTAATTGATCCAACCCTGTATGATCACCCAATCTGCTTTAATAGATCGATGCATGCATAAACAGGACTGATTTATTTGATAGTACTCTCCATGTTTGACTTAGTTGCACTGCAGAATGAGCAAAGCAGCATGTGGCGATACAAAGGACAGCCACGTCCGCACGGAGCTGTAGCTTTGCTTCCCTGGCAGCGCTTTGCTTCCAGGAAACAATAATCATTCAACCAGGAAGTCATTAAAGGACAGTGTGCTGCGGGCACCCATGGGATCATTAAAGGGTTACTGTGTGCTATGGGCTAATGTCGCACCATAATGGGGGTCTGTGGTTTACACTCTTTGATAGCCTCTTTTATGTCGTGTCCACGCTTAATAGTTGTGGCTTGTTGTAGTCCTTTGGCTTCACCCATCTCTCTCTCTTTATTGTGTCACTCTTTATGGGCTCAGTCCCATTACTTTGCCTTTAGGGCACATCTAACACCCCCCACAGGTTACACTGAGTCACAACGGGAAACCAGGGGACAATTCAACACCACAGAGCTATCCACCACCGTATGCATTTACAAACACTCAGCTCTTTTTTCAATTGTTCAAATGCGAGAGAAAAAAAGCGTCCTCCCCTGTAGGTTAACGATGTGTGCATGTCACACATTCACAACACACGGGGCAATTGCATTTGTCTTGCAATTTAGCCACAGCGTCAATAAGGTCATTTCCATTGAAACTGCGGGGCAAAGGTCAAATCAAAATGGCGGCGTTCTGCTGAGCCGAAGCAGCACCTGGTTAATTAGTCTGAAAATGCTTCAACAGCTAAATGTCTTGTCCGTCTACTTAACATCCTACATAGTGCATGCTCATCATAATGTGTCGTTTTCTCACACTGATATTCTGAACAATCTGTGTTGTTGTATTTGCTGTAAAGTGTCTCGACTGTAGGCTATTTTTATTATATGTACAGCACTTTGGCTCCACCAGAAATCGTTTATAAATGTGCTATATAAATAAAACTTGATTTGATTTGATAAAGAATTGCTTATTTATTGGTCCTTTTCACACTTTGTTTGCCTTCATGATGGTTTTAAAATGTGGGTTATATTTTAAATTGAACAGTTTCAATTAAAAATCATGGTGAACTTATTTTGGAGGGGGGTCCACCATGAAAAAGCCATGCATGGTCTCAATGGTCCTATGACCGCATCAGTAGCATGGTCTTTTTTTTTTTTTTTTTTTTTTTTTTTTTATATTTATACATTAATTGACATTTCTGTAAATGCGCCAGTTAGCCAACAGGCTATTCTTCGTCTGTAGTCCCTGGACAGATGTTAAAAGTCATCCTAAAAACAAAAATTCACTTCAAATAACAGGTAAATACAATCAGTAAAACAACATTCAACAGAGATACTTATATTATGATAAAAGCATATATAAAAACATAAAAGCATATACATACAAACTAAACTAAAATACATATTCGCAAAGCAGACAGATACAGGTCAAGGCATATCAACAGAGCGTTGTCATGTCTTTCATCACATACACACATTGTTGGCCATTATTAGATTAGATGGATGCCATGTAAAACATTAACGTTGTATATTAGTTGATCCAATAGGGCATGTTTCTGTATGAATGTGACGTGGGAGATGCACCCTGAGCAGTTTCCCTTTAATTCTCATATATTCACGAGACAATCCTGTTTGTTCCCGTGATAAATGTATCATTTTGCACTCTCAGTCAGAAGAATAGATTCAATTCTGAAGTTAATTGTCCTTTGATGTGGTGTCTGTAAGAATATAGGAAATCGAGTTGTGGTTTGAATCTAATATGTAGATTTGATTTGTTTTTCTCTTGATTGTTTTATTTGTTTTCCTCTACACTAGTGTTGTATTAAGTCTGATTGCTATCTCAAATAGATCTTTTGAGCGTGCGCCTTAATAAACTACTTTGTAATTCTAAGTAAATAGAGTAAATAGAGTCACATGAAGTCAGCTAATTATATTACTGGATGAGACAGGCACTCATGGCGCCTACTACACTTATTACATTTAGGTGTAAAGGGTGTAAGTGTATACGTTTAGGGATGGTTACTATGCTGTAAAGCCACATTAATGATATATCTGTGCTGAGGTGCATGATGGGAAGAAGGGATGCCAGACACTCGGGGCACACACAGGCTACGACTGAGCCCCCCTCAGTCACGCTTTAGCTGTCATAGCTGTCAAGCATAATTAAGACAGCGTCTGCCAAATATCTGGATGCCTTTAATAGAGACGCCCGGCTGGATGCCACATCGCCTCACAGGCCGCTTTTAGACTCCCACGCCCACTCCCACTCATCACTGCCTGTTGACGTTGGCACACGAGCATGAGAGACATCACAATATGCTTTTAAACAGGGACTGAAGCATGGCTCTGAATCTTTATTGACCGGCATCTAAACGGTTCACATCATGAAAAACTGCCTTTTTAAGTTTGTGTGCACATCCAAACAAACATGGTGCGAAACAAGCCAATCCGAATTGGCTCTCTTAAATATAAATACAACTCGATGCATCCCATCCCAACGGTTTGAGAACTAAACAAAAGGGTGTCATCGTTTTTCAAAGACAAGAAAAGTGAGCTGATTTTTCGCGGGAGGCCCGATTATGCTTTCCTGTAGTTGTTATATTGTTTTTTGCGCATGTGAATGGTCAGTTAAGGCCACATCCCTCCAGAGGGAGTTTCTCTCCCACACTCTCCCTGCCTGAAACAGCTCCATTTCACTCCTTTGTTTACTTGCGTAACATAGTGACATCACTATGAAACACTTGCTTGTCTATTAGCTAGCGCTTCAACACGTGTTTTGTGATATGCTATGTGGCGGGACATCTCTAAGCTGTTGACCAATCAGAGCAGAGTGGGCTCTGGTTTCAGACAGAGGGCGAAAAGAGGTGCACAGGCAGTATGAGGAGACCTTTTTGAACGTTAAAGCATGGAGACGTGTCACAGAGGCACGACATGCAACCTGAACATTAGCATAATGTCATTGTTAAGAGATAAAAGACAGCTTCAGACGGTGTCAGTCAGGTTTCATCTTACGGAGATTATGAGAACACTTTTGAAAACATGTTCAATCCAAATACCAATATAAACCTGAAAGCGAGCCTCACATGTCTCCTTTAAGTAATAAAGCAAAGGGTTCAAGGCGTGTGGCGCAGTGGGTAGAGCCTTGGTGTTGGGATCAGCGGGGCACAGGTTCAAACCCCACTGCAGCCCTGGGCAAGACACTTCACTCCAAATTGCTCCTGTGGGGATTACCCACTGTGGTCAGGGGTGATAGACGGGGACACGGACGTTTTGACTAATGTGGTGGCGTTTTAATCCTCGTCTACAATTGAATAGCCACCTCTATCAGGGTTGTGGCGCGCCTCTCTTTGTTTCCAAACAATTCAGCGGAGATCGCAGTTAAATCAGATGAGCTTTGTTCATTGATCCACACGGTACATACAGGAGGACACATGTCTTCATAGTAACTCAAAGAACACGGTGCAAAGACTTTTCCGTTCCCCCGTCTACCACCCCCAGCCGTGTCCTATCAATCTACCTATCAGTGATACTGACGCACATATAACAAATAATAAGTGAGCCGTAAATTAATGCATTTTAAACCATAACGTGACTCACAGAAATAGCCGATAATTTACAGTATAATCTAATTTATATTATTATTAAGCCTAACATTCAGGCAATACTAACAAAAGGAAAAATGGCTCTAACACCCACAGGATTGAGTATGTTAGTCCTTTGGATAAAAGCGTCGAACAAGTGACGTGATGTTCAAGGGCGCATACGTTGGAGGTATTCCTATCAAAGCACCTCGTGGCTGGTTCATCGTGGGGATTGGGTTTAAGCAGAAAACTATCCTGCTGTTCTAATAACTTTTAAATTCTATTTTATCATGTTTTATCACCACTGTAAAGCGTCTTTGAGCACCTGGAAAAGCGCTTTGAAATGCAATGTATTATTATTATTATTATCCTAAGTGTTCTCCCACTTCAGGACAGGGTTTAAGAGATACATATATCCAACTTGCCCTTTGATGCTCTCATACTCCTCCCTCTGGACATTCCCTCAAGTATTCTGCATTTCCAGTCATTTCAGCTGCGAGATTAGACATCTATTTCTATTTGCTTTACTGCTCATTTTTAAACTGCAGCCTGTCAATGTGTGGAACTGCTGGCATGCTATTTAGCAGTCTTTAAATATGCTTCACTTTGTTTCTCAGCAGGTCTGCCACCTTTGTGAGTGGTTTTAAAGAGAGGAATGCTCCTATCTTGAGCAGCCTCACTTCAGTGTTACCACTGGGTTTAAAATATTCCGATCTGACAACAAACCTTTGCACTCGATGCTGGAGTAGCTGCTAACATGAGTAGCTGCGGATGGGTAAACTGCTATGTTGAACAGCACTATCAAAAGCATCTGAGCAACTGCAGACTACACAGGCTGCCTTGAAAATCACTGTTTGATAATGTCTCATCTTCCCCGCTGTTATACAGTACGTGTTCTCTCTTTGTTTAACATGAGGAAGTGGCAAAAAGACATTTTTAACTTTCTCTTAAATTTCAGTTTTGCATTGCTTTGATACTTCCTGCTGCGTGCTTGTCACTCCTCAAAGCTAACGGGGCACAGGAATTCAAATAATCTGATAGGCCATCCACACAGATGTGCAACAGAACGACGGGAAGAGACAGAAGGCAGAAGATAGAAGTCACGGAGACGCTGACAAAAAAGGAAGAAAATAAAGGACTTTACGTTTTTTTGCCAGCCTTCAAACTTTCCCTCCGACAAAATACAATAAGAACCTTACGAGCGAGAGTGGCGATAAGGAGGGGTAACATCTGCATTAATGGTGTCATGATCGGTGTTGCGCAAGTTCCTTTTAAAAACTGGTTACTTTATTAGTTACTAAATTATAAAAGTAACTCGTAACAAGTTACTTTACAATAAAAATACAAGTTTTTGTGTTGTTCTGTGGCGCCGTAAGAGAAAAGACTACTCCCCATCATTGTAGCAATTATCATTATGAAATGTAGTGGGACAATAAAACACAAAAGAGCGATTTAAAAAATAGTCTTTTGGCTGTTGAGACGGTGGCTCCATTGGGTCACTGCCGGTGGTTGAGACGGTGGGGTCTTTGGCGACTAGTTTTATCGCCCATGTACATTAGTTAGCTGCTTCAGGAGATTGGCATTGCTGTCATTCGATGTGGACAATGCTTTCTGTCTGCACACAGTTTACATTTGACCGTAATATTTGTTGTGTCCTTTATCCCCACAAATTGAAAATAGTGGTTAACTTATATCTCCAAGTTGTAAATGCGCTGCTGCTCTCGCTGATACTTGCATCTGCCATAGTGTGAGCTGCTGGTGGGCGTTGCCGTGTATGTGTGTGTTAGCAAGTGTTTGTGTGTCTGTGTATTTTCCCCATGAGGCAAGACCCGCCCAACTCTGTCTCTGATTGGCTGATTCAGAACACCGCTGCTCGAGTCCTCACTGACACTAAGAAAGTGGATCACATCACTCCTGTTCTGAAGTCTTCACACTGGCTTCCTGTGTGTCAAAGAATAGATTTCAAAATACTGCTGCTGGTTTATAAAGCACTGAATGGTTTAGGCCCAGAATACATTTCTGACCTCCTGAACCATCCAGATCTCTCAGGTCTTCAGGGACTGGTCAGCTTTCTGTCCCCAGAGTCAGAACTAAACATGGAGAAGCAGCGTTCAGTTATTATGCTCCAAACATCTGGAACAAACTCCCAGAAACCTGCAGGTCCGCTGCAACTCTGACTACTTTTAAATCCAGGCTGAAGACTTTTCTTTTTGTCGCTGCTTTTAATTGAACTATTCACATCTTAAACTGCACTGTAACTTTTATCCATGTATTTTTTCTTTTAATGTTTATTTTATTAGCTTTTCTTTTTAATGCTTAATGTCTTTCATTTTTTGTAAAGCACTTTGAATTGCCTTGCGTTGAAAGGTGCTATATAAATAAACTTGCCTTGCTTTACCCTGAAATGTTACCCCGCGTCAACCAATCATCACTCCTCTCTGGTCACTTTCACCTCTCCATGGTGCTGTGAGAGGACATCGCCGTGTTCGCCTGTCTGTAAGTTGTAAAAGCTCCTTTGTCCCGGTTCAGTTGGATCACATAATGTAACGCAGCAACGCACCCATTTAAATCACAGTAACTATAACGGCGTTACTGAATGGGAACAGGTAACTAGTAACGGTATTAGTTACCACAAAAGGCAGTTGCGTTACAGTAACGCGTTAGTCCCGACACTGGTCATGAGAAGGGAATGGTTTTACAAAGAGTCACATCGGAGGTCTGTGAAAGAGAACCTGCACGGGCTCAGCTTTAATACGCCTCAAGTGAGAGCCAGCGACAGCCACCGCCGCACAAAGTTATCCCCGATATTCATAACGTCTGGGCCTCGCCACGCGGCCATGCTGCTGCATTATGGATCAGGAACCCAATGGGAACCAAGCTCCATGGAGATTCTTCTGTACCGTCTCTTTCATTTGACGTCTTGTCCCATTGTGTCTGTGTTTGGGCTGCTGTCCATCTCTTTCTGTCTCTCACACTCCTGCACTAGCCTCCCACCAGTGCTCCCAGCGGGAGGGACACAGCGAGACGAGCAAGCGTCTCCACCCGAGGACCAGTCTGCTCTGGTCCCGACACTGTTATTCTTCTCTACTTTCAAACGGGGTCAAATTAACCCTTGGAGTTCCTGAGGTTACCTGAGGTAAGACTTCTTTGAGGTGGATTTGGATTTAAGGATAATAGAGTGGGACTTTTTTTTTAGCTACACGATTTCGAGGGAACAACACTGAAAGCTTTTGGCTGATGTTTTCCCATCCTCCAGAGGAGCTATTTTAATGAGATGTATAAGAGGAAAAGACAATCCAGTTAGAGGTGAGTGTGAAAAGAGGGAAGAAGCTTAGAAGGCAACATCTTGGAAAGCGGAGGCATCCTCAAAAATATCTCTTTTAATGAACACCGCCTTTTAAATGCCCGCAGTATTTTCAATACATAACCTTCGAATGAAAGTGTGTTCTCTTTATGAAAACAATTAGTCTTAAATCCTCATATGGATCACAGATATCTGTTGACCGCTTTCCGTCTCTTCCCTTTAACTCGAATAACCTCCAACTCCATCCCGTCTGTCATTCGTCGTTACGAAGAATACAGAAAGAAATTCCATCGCTTTTACATTTTGTATCTGTCTTATCTAAATAGATTAGATGTCTTCTCCAGCGTGCGTGCAGACACCTCCCTGCCGGCACCTCAGACCATTAACTAGACAGAGGAATGAAATGTGGGATCGGAAAAAGAGGGCAATTAGAAGGAGAACAAATATTAATGGAAGTTAAGAAGTGACTCACAAACCCAATTACAGCATTAGCAGGCACTTCAGATGAGCTCTGCGAGAGCCCTGCTGAAACATACCAGCGGTCTCTCTGCATTAACAATGGCATTAATTCCCCTGATTCACAGCGTGGGGAGAACAATAGAGCAAATACAGCCATTCTCTGCTCTATAAATAGATTCAGCGATAGGGAATGGAGGAGGCGGAGGCCGGCGTTCTCGTCTTACTCGCCCAAAACTCGTCGCAGACCCCTGGAGCGCCTCAACTCGTTAAATAGCACCATTCTCCTGCTCTACCCAAAGGCTCACCAACACACGGAAGATAGGTAAACCACCGGTCTACCGTGGACAGAGAAATGTCCCACAATGTAATTACAGTGGAGACATGGTGGGCTGCTGGAAGGCTGACTAAAGGGAAAGACAGCGGCATCAAGAGAGATATGAAGGGCGGGGCGGCGAGGAGCTTTCTGCAGCTCTGGCACTTTCTCTCTCCCCCTACCGGTATTGTCAAATTGCATCCTTCAAACGAAGCTGCTGCCACAGCCTCCCATCGGGGACACGCGGCCCTGACAGCGTGGCCAATCAGCAGCAGCCTGAGGCCAGTTGAAAGCCCTTCTGGTGTGCCTAAGGCGAGCGGGGTCCAACCAATCAGTTGGAGGCCAGGCTTGAAAGAAGGGCCATGCTTGGCTCGGGGAGCGTTCGAAGGCTGCCAATGAGAGTCCAGAGGGGAGCTGGAGAGGCTCGGGGGGAGGCTGCCAGAGGGGTCAGAGTGGAGGGGGCAGACTGACAGTTATTTAGTGAGAGGCTGAGCTGTGTGTCACTCACAGCAGCACACAGCCTTTGTACTGCGGGGCTGGCTCTAATGGGACTGTCACTTTCTAATTGTCCGACTGGGGATGTTCGAGAATGACGAACACGCTCAAATACAGAGACAACAGAAAGGCACAAACAAAAAGTGCAAGGATGCATTGCATACACACAGACACTCTTTTTATGCTGAAAGAGAATTGGGTTCGTGGCTGAGATGTACTACCTTGAACACTCAGCTAAGGCCCGAGGCTACTTTATATAATACACCTGGTAGGTTCCACTATGGGTGCATAATATCTAGATATATTTGCTTTAGGCCATAATTGCTGTCCACTACTCTCTAACGTTGTCTGACAGCTTTGTTGGTGCCGGGCAGGTAGTGCAGTGGGCTTTTCGCTGGAGGCTGCTGGCGTCGGCTGGAAAGGAAGTTAATGAGAGAGCTGAAAGTAAAAGTTCGTGGGCCATAAAACTGAAACGGAGAGATAAAACATCTTTACATTTCTGTAGAGCTGGGGGAACCGGCCGAGAACAAAAGCTACTGTTTTTCAAATTGCTGAGTCATTTATTCCAAGGTTGTTATTAAGGAACGGTGGGATGACATTATCTCAATGCTTACAAACGGTCCAGTTTTACCGTTACTAAAAGAGATGTTAAACAGTAGCATGAAAGCCTCTTCTGGTAGTCGCAGTTACAGAATCTGACCAACCCTTATTACGGCCTCATTTCAAGGCTAACTGACTGTATGTACTTTGCACCTCTCCTGAGTGGAGTCTTCTGACCCAAAGCATGTTCTGAACAGTGAGTATGAACGGCTACCATCTAATCGGAGATACAGGGTCCCACCATTCAATACAGTCAGACTGAAGCAATCGTTTGAGCATCAGTCAATCCTCACAGTGAACACAGAGCTGACCCCAGATCAGATGCAGCTGAAGGCTCTTTGAGCAGCTTTTCTCTCACTCATTGTGCCGTTATGTTAAATGTTTGTTGTTTGCGTTTCATGTATTTGTGTCTGGGTATTTGTCTGTTGATGTTGGACGTGGAGCTGCTGTGAGTGACGCAAGTCAAACTTCAGACCAATCCGAAAAATAAAGTAATATCGTATTTATCTCTCTCACACCGTCTGTGCTGCAGCACCTCTTTTCACCCTGTGTCTGAAACCAGAGCCCAGGCTGCTCCGATTGGTTTGCTGGACAGCTTTGTCGTGATTGGTCCACCGCTTAGAGATGCCTATCACGTACAATGTATTGGAGTGCTAGCCAATAGCATAGAAGCAACTTCGAGAGTTTAGCCTTTGCAGAATATTGACATGCTCAAAACCGCAGCTTGAAACTTTTCGTTACAGTTTGTGTTTCAATCATCAGTGTTTATTCGACCGCTCTTCTCTTTCTTTAGACTCAAGTCGTTTCTTAGGATTTGTGCATACCTTCACCTGCTTACCCGTGAATTGAAGGAGATTAAAACGTTTATTTCAATAGTCTGTTTTTGAGTCTTGCAATTGGGTCATGTGTCTGCTGGTGCTGCCGTGAACCCGATCCAAGGTCAGAATCATCAAAAGGACGAAGAAATAAAATCAATCATTTGCTCGAGCTGAAAACCGCACCTTGCTTTCCCGACCGCTACAGAGGTTGTACTCTTGTTGTAGTTTTAGTGAGACAGTACTTCATCAGGAACAAGTCAAATATGTGGGACGAGATTAAAGGAAACTTTATTCCTGGAGACCTTGTTGTTTTCGTGGATGAGTCGGCAATAAGAAGCTCCTGGATTCTGGGACACGCTCTGAGCATCGTGAGGGGTGTCCCGATTCAAACCAGAAACAGACACGTGAACACTCGGTCTGCTTGTGGAAGCTGACAGCTTAACTGACAGAAAGACGCTGCACTTAGACTTGATGAACGACGCTTAGCTGAGACGTTATGACTAACAGATTGCATGAACGCGAGCTAAGTGGCTCTATTGGCATTAAGTGCTATCTTATAATAACTTACAGACTGAATCGAGTCATTTTGAGGCGCTGTAAAGGCTAATTAAATGATAATCTTTACCTTCTGTCAATACACGGGGGAAATGATTTGTTCATATTGTACAGCGGAGTCATGACGATTGGGCTGGTTTAGTACGGCATACCGTTTCGCCTTTTTTCTGTTTGATTTCATTGTGACAGAATTATACACCGAGTCCCCCGCGTGTACATACTGCAGAAATGTGGGCAAAACACCTGAGAAGAAGAAGCTCTTGGACGGAGACAACTGAACCAGAGGAGCGAATCGCAGCCGAATCTGAACAGCTTGAACCCAATGAGTCAAACTCCCCATGACACAACACGTTCACACCTTTGAGTGGAAGCGCAGACATCTTGTAAGTTCTGTCAACATGTCCTGCTCAAGACTTTCCCCTCGCTGAAGATGAACAGTGTTAACACGGGGTAATATGACTCCTGATAGCACTTCCCTTATGGACCAGTCATATCATTCTATATTTGAAAGCACGACTTAAAAACTATTGAGACAGAACATCACCCAGCGGGAGCAATTTGGGGTGAAGTGTCTCAGGGACACAACGACATGCTGGCTGCAGCGGGACTCAAACTTACTATCCCCTGATTCGGAGTCCAGCACACTAACCACTGAGCCACAGCCTCCCTACATAACCCACCTGTTTAAACTGGCCTCCTCACTCTAAAGCACATTCAACCTGATATCACAGACCCCCCTCTCACTCCGTCGCTCCACTCTCGTGTCCTGCCTGTTTGATGCTGCTGTCGGTTCGATTCATTCGTGTTCCGTTTTTGTTTTAGCTGTTTTCACTTTTAAATGCCCTGTTAGGCGACCGTGGGTGTCCTGAAAGGCGCCTCGAAATAAAACGTATTATTATTATTATTATTATTATTACATACTACCATATGAAAGAGTAACAGCTCCCTGCGAATCGATTTGTTTAATCAGACAACAGATGATTTTGAGTAAATAACTACCTGCCGCAAAAAGCGCTTGTTTTCAGTTTATTCGTCTATTTTTCATCAGGATTACAAAGAAATGACAGGTTTGAATTTCATTAAACTCGGAGGAGCATGCTCCGAGAAAGTAGCCGTTACATGTTGGAGCTTTTGCTTGACTTTGCTTAATGTCTTTTGTAGGTGCCATAACACTACTTAGACTGCACTGTAACTTTTATCCATGTATTTTTTCTTAATGTCTTTCATTTTTAGTTTTTCTTTTAATGTTTCTTTTATTATCTTTTACTGTTTTTAAATGCCTTTGTCTGAATGTCTTTCATTTTTGTAAAGCACCTTGCATTGCCTGGTGCTGAAAGGTGCTATATAAATAAACTTGCCTTGCCTTGCCTTACTTAGCTGAAGTTCATTATTTGTATTATTATTATTATTATTATTTACGTCACCTTTATTTGCTTGTTGAGCCCTTCCGGTAATCGTCACATGGGTGTGGTTTGGTTTATAAGTCACCGGTTTGATGTCGAGTGCGCACGGCAGAGGGTGAGCTTGTGCTGTCCTTTTTTCTGTTGACCGTTTTGTCCATAGTTACTATGTTTTGATTTTGTTTATTAAATATCCTTAAAGCTATATTGCTTCAACGTGGACTTTCTTTTAGAAAACGCGTCACAGTTTAAAGCCAAGTTTAGCCTCTCGGCGACTCAAATGTAACCGGGGATTGAGCCGCCACATCATTATTGAACAGAGAACATGCATGAAATACATTCATCTCAAAAAGAGAAGATACGATGTAAGCACGATTTGAGCTAATAGCTATTTCCATGCACTCCTCTGGCACCAAGCAACCAACACTTAAAACACAGGTACCACGCATGCATCATTTGACATGTACGATCATGCCTTAGCTGTTTGTCCAGCACTTCCATCACTGCTTCCTTCAGAAGAGGAATGTGAGTACCATTGCTTTCTAAGCGTATAAGTCATTGATGGAAAAACCTTTATTATTCGGCCGAAGACTTTTACTAAGTGTGGATACATTTTGTCTTGAATAATGTAATCACATTATTCAAGACAAAATGTATCCACACTTAAAGTTGATTAACTGTACTGGTGTTCTTTTTGGGCTACTACCCGGAAACACCCATACACAAGTGTACACACACGTGCAGCCACACACACAAACTGGACACGAGGGCACAATGAATTTCAATGCACAAGGGACGCAATAAAACCGCAGAGAAAACAAGCCGATCCAAAAAGCATTTTACAAGCTCATTATAAGCTGTAATGAAATACACGGTGCAATATGAGGTTGTAAATAAACCTGTGTGTTCATGTTGCGAACCAAGCAGTGCAGACATTACAAGATCATTGAGCTAACGTGCTCCCACACACACACACACGGTATATCACACACATTAAGCCACACAATAAAACCAATAAAGCTGTTTCTTAAGGGGCGGTGGTGGCGAAGTCCATAGGGACTTGGCTTGGGAACTGGAAGGTCACCAGTTCAAGTCCCCGAAAGACCAAGTGCTACCGAGGTGTCCCTGAGCAAGGCACCGTTCCCCACATTGCTCCCCGGGCGCCGTTCAAAATGGCAGCACACTGCTCCTAACACTAGGATGGGTCAAATGCAAAGAAATAATTTCCCCATGAGGGATTAATAAAAGTTCATCTTAAGTAAGTAGCAAGTCTGTGCAAAGTTGACTTGAGAGGTGACAAACTTAAACATTTGTTCGCTTTTGATACGAATCCCTCTAAATGTGGAGCCCCCGGATATCGTGTCTGTGATGCATTCAACACGGCATCGCACCTTCTTATATTACCCATAAGCACAACCACAATGAGCTATTCAAAAATAACGAGGTGAACCAAATCACTTTAATCGGCCGGTTCACCCGTTCACCTTGATTTTTCTACCAGAATGTGAATGTATGATAAAGACTATATTACACATATCATTACGGTTCCATCGAGCTCCATGGAAAAGACATGGGGTCCTGCGGAGACCAGAAGAAACTGCAGACACAGACTTTTGTCTTGCAGCAGGCTTTGGAATCATTTAATAGTAAAATATCTATCCACAGCGGGCTCAATTATTTTCAGCTCGTACAGTAGTGTCCTAACCGTGGGTCAGAGAGGGAGCCAGTGTTGGAGGCCTGGGTAGATGAAAGGAGGGCCTCTTCTCTGCTGTATTCAGACTGCTGTCCATCGGCTGTGCCTCATTGGCCCCGGCGTAGGTGCTGCAGGACACGGTCCAGATGACAATGCCACAAATGGCCTGAAACTAATGTTGGCCTCGCTCACCCTGCAGATTTACCCAAAGACTTTCTGTCTTCTCTTTTCTTTTTTTCCATCTCAGCCTGTCCCCCTTCTCCCTTTTCCATTCCCCCTTCCCCGCTGTGGAGTTTCTCAACATAAGTAGTTGACGCCATCTACATCAGAATCCATTTAAGTCTAGCTCTCCATTTCCGCCGCACTTGCATCCGTCATGTCAAATAGCGTGACAGGGAAAGCTTCGACGCACATTGCATTTGAGCACAACAGTAAATCAATGGCATCAAAGCTGCGCCACTTGTGGTTTGTCACGACTGAATTGCACATGTCAAGGTGAACATGCAGGGACTGGCTGAGACAGAGCTTCTTTGTTTTCTTTCTTGGGAGGAAGTGAAATTAGCTTTCAGTCTGAACCAGAGTATTTTCACGTGAGCGGTGATGACGATGGTGGCGCCATAATACGCTGGCACCTCAATAGCGCTATAAATATGACATAATGACAACGAATGAATTAATGAAAGCTTTATGATCATATGAATTAATATTTACAATTAAATCAGCAGAGACTTTCTTTTGTATGTGGAATTGGATTTGCCCAGGATTATTGAAACACCCTATGGCGGCAGAGCCACATTAGCCTCTCCTTTATGCTCCGTGACATGCTGGCTGCTCTTTCTCCACGAGCAGTGAATCAAAGAGAAACAGCACCACCGCTCATCGGGCCCACCGTTTCAGCCTTTTGATGCTTGCTAATTACACTTCGAGGGTTAATTGGCTTTTTTCAAACCCGGAGAACCCGCCTGTTTGATGGCTGGAGTGTGGCAGCACAGGTGAAGATAACTCAAAGAGGTTACCGCGGCACAGGAGAGATGCTGTGTCCGAACATGAAATGCAAAAGGTTGTTCGTGGTCACTTCGGAGAGCAGGCAGGAAGAGCACGAGATCCCCCCCGACGTCTCCTCGGCAGAGTGGAGAGTTGTGTTGCGGAGAGACAGCATGAGTCACAACCCCCATGGTGCACTGCTTCCAGCTACGACTGAGGGCTGCCTTAGACACACCTATATTGTGCTCATATACAGTAGCGCTGGAACACACACACACACACACACACACACACACACACACACACACACACACACACACACACACACACACACACACACACACACACACACACACACACACACACACACACACACACACACACACACACACACACACACACACACACACACACACACACAGGAAGCCCTTGAGGTTTAATCCACCCGTCGAACCCCCGACATGTGAGAGGGGGGATGAAAGAGGGTCCATTTCTCCAGCAGGGCAGCACAATTAGGTGCCTCCCCTGACACTCCGCGGTCCGCTGTGTGCGTGTTTTGTGCGAGCTTGAGTGTTTCCTTCTTTGGTGGAAAATCTGTCCTCTTGCCGACACATTGGTGAAAGGCGATTTCCGTAATCCGGGAGTGTAAGCCTCGCTGTACAAATGGGCGTAAGGGACTTTGTGTGTGTGTGTCAGTGTTTATGTGTGTGTGAGAAATGCCAGCAGAAAGCGGCACGTCCGTCTGGGCGTCTGATAAGAGGCGTCGAGCGAGGAGAGGAGCAGCACGCAGCTCAGTGCGATGCCTGCACGGGAAACTTGCTTTAGATTCTTCTTACTTCTAATGTTTGCTGTTATCCGCCGGTTACATACACGCATGCTGGTTCTTCTTTATTGTGAGCATTGTGAATAATCTGCAGGGCAACATTAAATCCCTTTAACACCCTTTTAAAATATTCATATGTACTTATATGTAGTTACTGTCAGAATACTACTACATCCTTTTAAGTCCTTTTCAGTAAGAATGAATTATTTATTGCAGTCTATACATTTTAATTATGGCTGTCGAATATGCATCCAGTTCTTTGATATGTTTCCCTGTGTGCTGTATCTTCATAATTCATTGTATAATTCAGGGGGGGAAATGATGTTGGAATGCTATAATCTAAATCCCTATTGACTACCTTCCCGACGTTTGATGACAATGACTATTTGTACTATAAATAGTGCAGACTTTCCACGGTATCGCCATTTAGTTTCTCTTTGCTGCTCTTTCCATTGAGACTGGCAGAGCAGACAAGGGGTGTTTCTCAATCTCGAGTAAAGCTGCTCCAGAGCCACTATTTCAAGCATACTACGCCACCAAAGTACTGTTCCAATGTCCAGCATACTTGGAACTCTACCGAGCCCGGCGTACTTCGTTTGGAGACATGTGTAGACTCCGCGGTCTTAAAATCCCCACAATGCTTTGCGCACGGACCAATTTCTCCAAATCTGTGGCGGAAAATGTAAGGCGGGGCCTCTCTTATGACGCACACCTGCACACTTGCCCGCCTGTTCCATTCTTCGTTTTCCCGAGGCTAGGAAGAATTCTTGCCTCGCTTCTGAAGCAAGACGCTCGGAAGACATGCGCTAGCAAGCAAGCGCACTCGACATTGAGAAACCCCCAGAGGTATTCATATTCAGGCAGCTAATGAAGGCCAAGTGAGTGTCTCACTGGAGGTAATCTTGAATCTCCACAGTGATGAAGCTTCATAGGATGTAACAGATTCCCGCAGTGATTCTGCCCAGGAACCTTTCTCACATCCTTTCTTAGTCCAAGCATCAGAACCAACATTTCATTCATTGCTAAGGTAGGACATTCAGGTTGTTCTACTTTTCATTACAGTACAAGAAGTCTGTATCTTGAGATGATATTACTACAAGGCTTTAAACGTTCAGACTGCGTTTAAATGGACATGAATAAATCGTTTTTGATCATGTCTTCAGAGTGTCCCATTGATGTGTCCGCACATGTAAGCACCACATCCTACTTTCAGAAAACAGGAGAAGCCATGTTTATGCAAAACCTGAATTTGATTGCCTCAGTACTCTGCGAGAAACCAATAATCATCATCATCATCATCATCAGCACCATCGTCACTACTGTCATACTAACAAGCAGTCTCTATTGTTCATCATTATAATAATATAGTACAATAACACATTGTTGTTGGTGACTTCATAAATACACAGATAGTGACTTTTTCATCTGTAACTTGTAATGTAGTGACAGGGAATATACCGACTGAACGTGAACAAGTTAAATTGTAAAATATGTATGTTTTTCTCATTGTATCCCCTTTAGGTCTCATCTGTTTTGTAAATGACACCCTGTTCAAAAACCCCTCCTCTCTCAGAGGAGTGAAGATGGATAAGTGTAACCTATCTCTTCTTTATCTACAGAATAAATGCATACGAAATGCCATGAGAAAAAAAAAAAAGATTTAACTAGATGTTTTTAATTGTATGTATTGGATCATAATCCCGTGTAAACTGTCCATCGACACTGTTCATACACTTAACCCCTTGAATACTGTTAAAGGTGGGGTCGGTCATTTTGGAGAAACCTGCTCGAGTGCGCTAGAATTAGAAAATACACAGCCGGATGAAATCTGCCACTTCCTTACAGAGCCCCTCCTCCAACACACACATGACCAATGAGGGCACGAGATAAGTGTGTGCCCCGATGGAAGGCTGACAGGCAGGTAGGCCATCCAATCCGTTTAGCCGGGCCGGCTCAGATGATTGGTCGTGCTCTTTACAGCGCCACGGCTTCCACAGATGACATTTTTAATGGATTTTGTGTCAAAGCACTTCAGATATTCATTGCTATCGGATGTTAAGAGCATTCCATGGAATATAACAAAAAGTGTATCTCGAGCCGGTTTCTCAAACGTACCTACCCCACCTTTAAGGCATGAATACTTCTTCTAATACTTAATGTATTGATATGTGCACATATTAATATAACACCATTAGCATCTTTCATAGCAAATCAAACAAATATAGTTTGATAACGAAAACACTAAAGCATTTTTCAACACTTTTCGGACGTGTAATAGCTAAAGTTGTTTATTGCTATCAGACAATGATACTACAGATTATTCAATTATTATTTAAATATTTCGTTTAGTTATTGCATTCATTTGTATAGTACTGTATCATGTCTGTATCATCTTTTGTTTCATTTGTATTTTCTTTGGTTCTACACGCTCGAAAAATAAATAAATAAATAAATAAATAAATCTGTAAAAGTGTTTTGTCGCCCCAGCCTCCAAACAATATGGATGCCATGATCACCCATCAATTCAGATCTCCGAATGGATGCACTGTGATGGGAAAAGCACTTAAGCCAGCGTTATTAGCAGGAGCAGGAACACCACACTGAGAGAGAATACTCCCGTGTAATCCATAGACCTATTTTTCTGAAACAAAGCATGAAGTGCATATTTGTGTGCTTTCCAAGCGAGGACGATTTCCCCCCGTCTGTGGCACCCAGAGGCAGAGCAGACAAATCACCTGGCATCGGGACTTACATCGGAGAGCAGCGCTTTTAGCCTGCTGGGTGTGCTTGATAGAAAATAGCAGGACGTTGCGTCTCTTGGCCTCATGGTGATTATAGGACACATGACTCTTATATACCACTCTTCTCCCCTCGTGTATCTATCTTAGCAAAATCAAGTTGTAAAAGTGTCGTCATGTTTGGTGTTTGATGGAATTATTCAAACTGTCACTCACTCTGACAAGCATGTGAGGGAAGGGTCCTCGGGAGTTTTCAGGCACATTGATAGGCGGGATGACCCAGTCTCTCTTCTGCCGCCTCAGCCCATTGACGGAGGAGCTCCTCTGATGTTTCCGTGTGAACTTGATAACCCGGGGTTGGGAGTCCCAGGCTCTCGACAGCATTTCTTCAATGCCAACCTGGAAAGAGAAACATAAACATTTAATAAGGTGCTCCATCTCGCATGTTATTATATTGCTGCGACAGGTTGGACGATGAAGCTATAAAGTGTTGAAATACATTCCCTCTTCTTCCCTCTGCCAACATCGAAAATGTAATTCTGGATGTCACGCTGACAATGAGCCCGTTCTGGAAGAGCGACAGGGTGACAAACACGAGGATATCTTTCTGAATACGGCCGAATCACATTTCATGAGGCTTTTGGCAGGACACTCTTAAGACCTCCCCGAGGCTACATGGCTGGGTTCTGTCCACAGAGGTGCCGTGCTTTGTCTGCATCCCCCGCATAGATCTTTAGAAACAAATCGGACTTTTTTTTTTAGACTGAATATCGGAAGGAGACGTAGCTTAGCCACCGTTTCTTGACACACAGGTTTCAAACCTTGGCGTTTTTGGATCCAACAGTGACCATGGTTCAATTCTTTAGGTCAGGGGTTTTCAAAGTGTGGGAAGGTGAGCCTCCCCTCAGAGAACATAAGAACAGCCGCGCCCCCCCTCCCAATTATTATTATTGCTATAATGCAGGGTATTCAATCGCATTTCAAAGAGGTCCAGTAAGAGAACATGTCATGCTCTGTTTTCGCTGTCTACCTTCCGCCATTTAAATGACTCTCTCCTCTTCGGTGATCAAAATATAACCCTCATGAACAAGAACACACACTTTGTAAAGGTTACATTTCTAGGACGAAACACGGACTACACCCAAACAACACAGTGGTAGCGAACTGTTGGCTGCTGCGTGTGCCTCTCCCTGCCCTGCTGTACACAGAACACAAGGAAGGCCTCGCATCAGATGGAACAGCTGTTGATGAAATCCCAGTGTAACCACACGGCGAGCAGCAGAGAGAAACCAGAGACTTCTCTGCACTTTTCTTTGGATTTGGATACTTCTTATTTCTAAAGTTGAGGCACCAACTGCATCATACAGCACTGCGGCATTATGGGAAACCTTTGTGGGAACGTATGGGTGTTTTGCAATGACTCCCTCCAGCTACAGCTGCAGAGAGAAGATTGTGTTAACTCATCTTTATTGGTGAAAGGAGGGTTAGAAGGGTGTGAGGAAGACTGAGTGTTTTCCCCCATATCCTCGATGGTGTCCTCCTGTGTAAGATGGTTGTATTGCTGTAATCCACCTAATCCTATTGTTGTCTCTGCCTCCCCTGTATACACACACACACACACACACCACACACACACACAACACACACACACACACACACACCACACACACACACACACACACACACACACACACACACACACACACACACACACACACACACACACACACACACACACACACACACACACACACACACACACACACACACACACCTCTGGAAACGTCCCCATGCCAGAACAAAGGCCGGCAGTTCATCATATCAACACAGGCTACACCGGCTTCGCCTGCGAGAGAGGCAGCGTGGAAACTGCGCCTGAGCAAATGCAGGGATTACTTTCCATCTGTTTTGTTTTAACTCTTCGCTCACAGCTCCGAGGATTGGACTGTCCGGACCTCTGAGCGGTCGAGTGTTTGCAGCGGGCAGCCGACCGGGTGGACGGTTAGAGGACAGAGAGAGGAACCGGGGGACCAGATGTGTTTCCCAGATAAGATAAGTCTCGCTCTGGCTCCACTCATCCAAAACACTCGCAGGTACCAACTGGCACGTGGGTGCAGCCAGAGCCCTCCGTATGCGGCAGCGGGAATTAGTCTGTGACTCTAAAGCTGTGTTTGATCAATCGAAGCAAACAAGGGAAAACAAACATGTTTTAAAAAAAGAGAGGATGAACAACACTCTCTATGGCGGATGATGATGAATCATGAGGACTGGCGCCATGTCGGTGCATACGGACACATATCTGATGGCACTCCTACAGTAGCTCGCCCAATGACTGAGTCCGTATCAGATTTGTCTGTCTGCGGAGAAACACAATTAATGAATACTTGCTCCGTACACCAACCAGCGCTCTGACGTATGCAGCCCATCAGGCCCGACGATAACGAGGTCGAAGCATCCTATTGGTCGAGCCACAACATTCCTTTGGAAACGTTGCCAAGACAAGAAAACGAATAAGAGAGAGGGTGAGGCAGGGAGACGGCGAAAGGGAGACGTCCTTTATTGTGAGCCTGCGTGTGGATGATATCGACTGCATGTGACTGTCATTATCAAGCAGCATGCCAGGTGACAGGCTGTTGGCATGGTGACAATACCAGAATTACAAAGGGAAGAAAGAAAAAGTGGAAAAAGCTCTCCGTGGGCTGCCGTAAATCTAGATGCTTATGAAGCTTGGGAGATTTGACTGTCTGAATGTGTGTGTATGAATCCAGTTGGTGCACAGTGCTCAACCATGCCTGTGTGCACATATGGGAAATCGTGTGAGCGGCTGACCTTGATGCAGGCGAAATAATGCATCAACATATGTGGGGTGTATTTGTCTGCGTGTGTCCCAGTGTGTGTATGTGCGTGAAGACATGACAAGGAGTCGGTTAGTGTGTCCCCGATGCGCCGGCGGCTCCTGAGACCCAGAGGCGGCGGGGCCAGCTGGCAGCTGCTCCCAGGCAGGCGGCACATTGCTGGGGCATTCTTTAGGCCTGCAGCCCCCGGCCCTGGAGCCGACATCTGGAGGTTATCAGTCTGTTTGTCAGACTGAAACATTTGAAGGAGATGCTCTTTTTTTTTATGTCTTTAGTGTTGCGGTTCCCTTTGCTGGTTCGCTATGATAACGAAAAGAGATCACAGTGGTAGTCTTCAGAGGAAACGATTGTTCTCCCATGAGATCCTCTTTCAAAAAATGTAGCGAAGACATTTTTTTTTTAATTCATATAAAAAAAGTCTTCAAATTCTCATAGCTGCCATTTGCCTGTTGAGATGTGCAGCTTTCCGGAGAGGCTTGTCCACAACATCAGGCCATAATCACAGAGTCTAAGCACACCGCAGAAGTGCAGCCATCCAACCCTGCCGGTGTTGCTTTTCCACGACCAGCAGACCCCGGGGTCCTACGTTCCACCCTGCTGCCGGCCTTCTCCGTAATCTACCTTGAACAGGTGAGGCTGTTTGGGGAGAGTGCGGTAGAAATGCAAATTAAATAAGCACTAAAACCCACTCTGGCAACCAGGCGACTCCAAATCCAGTGGTGCATAACTGATGGGCTGTAAGCTGGTGGAGAAGGCAAACCAACGTGCCATGAAATCAGTACGAGTAGGAGGGCACTCAACGAGAGGCCCTACCTGTGTGGGGCGCGATAGCCGGAATACATAGAACCCGCGGAAAGGGCTCTCAGGCCAAAGATGCTCCACACTTCAATTGCTGTGGTATTGTACACTGGGAAATTAATACTAACATGAGCTGGTTGATCATTCCAAGTATGCTAATTCCTGTGAAAACAGCGCAGTGAGAAACTAAGCCAGTTATTAAAATCAAATCAATGCACTCACGGCTGATACACAACAAAGCAAGCAGAGCAAGAGAGAAAAAGCCACTGTATATTTGTGTTGATGCAATTCATCGGAGTAGAGATAAATCAAGCTTACCATTGTCACACTACGACAGTTTGTGCACACATTATCTGTCTAAATGAGCTGCAAATGGAGTCTTTTAAATACCGTGAGAGAAGACGATATCCTGAGCGGGTTCATATTCTACACTGCCACGTTGATACTGCTGACATAGGTTGTGTTAGGTTATGCAATTATGATAACCTCCAAATGACTTTCAGAACATTGTGAGGGGCTCAGATAATGTCTACTCGCCGTGTGTGTGTGTTTACCAAACTGGGTAAAACAACATACCGTACTTTTCGGACTATAAAGCGCACCTGCATATGAGCCGCAGCAGCTAAATTGTCCGTCTGTCTTGCTCTCGTTCTGTCTCTCGGTTCCACTTTTACTTTGGCGCGCGACCTGTCTCACTCTTTTCCGGCCTCCAGCTTTTCCCGCCGCTTAAAGGAGGCGGGCGCGGACCGGTCATAGAGCCCGTAGGGTTAAGGTGGTTAATTTTACCTGTAAAATCCATAGACTTAGGAGGTTCCCTAGTGGCCGTTAGCTGTACAAAAAGAATGGGGGAAAAAGTCGCGGCTTATAGTCCGAAAAGTACGGTACATGCAATCGTGTTTGTGTGCGCTGTACTTTATGTCGGTTCAGAGCTAAATAGCAACATGTTGCATGCTAACTAGGTTAACTAACTAAATATGGTAAACATTGCACTTTAGCATAGTCTTTGTGAGAAGTTTAGCTGATGTTAGTATTTCACTCCAGGAACTGCTGTGATACATATTCTTCTTGTCGCTGTTCCCAAGTAAGTATGCACCCCAGCTCACTATCGTTGTAACATATTAAGAAGATCTTAATATCAAATTATCAAAAGGTTCAATATATGCTTCCCTGGATCATTAACTTGAAGTCACCTTCAGCTTGTAGCCTACTGCTGGTGCACTCATTGATTTACAGATTCATGTTGGCAGGCATGAGAATTGTTATTGACTTTATACATTGATATTAGATATTGGTGGAATGGATTTGTACTTTTCAAACTGCATTTGAAATGTGAGACTCTTACTTTTTCTATTTGAATAGCCAACACAGCCCTTGTGAATATCCAAACATTGAAAGTGCACGGCGTAGACAAACCTGTTTGCATAGGCCGATGGGAACATATCGACATAGGGACATATTGATGACCCTATTCTGTGTTTCTGCCAGCGGTCAGTGTTTTTCATCTCAATCGTACTAACTGCAAAACTGAAGAAGCAGGACAAGAGGTCAGCAGGACACAGGAAGTCCACATGGGCTGAAACAACATGTCCTTGTGAGTGAGGGCCTTTTCTGAAAGGCTGTCAGACATTATACCGGATTACAGAGTAAACCACACTCTGCTCTGTATGAAATGACTTTCCCATTGTTATCAATGTCAAACGAAATGTTGGCTACATCTCACTAAATGTTAAGCAGCGTTCAAAATATAATAAATAATAATATAATAAAAATAAAGTCAGTCGGAGGAAAAGGGTCTGCCGCGAAACTACGATCACTTAGAAATGACATCCTTCCCACTCAAGTCATAAATAGTATAACTTAGGACAAACTGTTTTAAGGGGGATTTTTCAGTCTTGTGGAGGTTGTCACTCAATTTCACTCAATTGCTTAAAAGTCATACAGTTTTAATGATCCAGGCCCGTCAGAAAAGGAAGTATTGGACTGTATAAACGAATGAATAATCAAACTCAAAGACCAACAAAGTGCTTTCTGGTTCCACCCGGTCCCTGTATCAAATCATCCTGTAGCACACATTTCATTTTAATAATTAAATGTTTTAATGACTTTGTTCTTAATGAAACAGGAATTCATTTCATCCGTCCTCAGGGCGTACCCACAGATTGAAACTATATTTGACTTGACGCAGTACCAATTATTTATACCATCCGAGGAAAACAAGAGTAGCGTGTTGTGACAGGGACGCATGTAAACAGCGTTCAGGCAGAAACACGTACTGTACTGTACGTGTACAAGCTTGTTTTCAAATTTCCATGTGATTAGAGGAAACATATTTATTTCTTGTTCAGTTATTGAATATTTCCCCGGCTCCATGATGTGGGGAACATAATTATACAGCGAAACTACATCACCTGGACTCCGGCAGAGTGGAACATTAGCTCAATCAATGTCAATTATTTCCCAGTCTCCATTATTGCACTACCAGGAGTGGGCAGAATTGTAATCCCTACTCTGCAATTGCTTTAGCTCCATGAGTTTCAGGCTTTTTGTCATGATTAGAAACATGACTGAACATTAAGCCCAATGGCGTGCAACAAGTAGCGGAGGAAAAATGATAATGGGTGACTCGCTCCAACAAAGTGCAGCTCGGTTGTAGCGGCGGCTGTACAGTACATTCAGTACCCGGCGTGGTTTTGCAGTCTCTGTTAGCTAGCAGGGCCTCGGCAGCAAATGGAGCCATGTCTTGAATGGTCACGTACGAAGAAGCACTGCATCTTAACTACCGTGCACTCACTGTGTTAAATAATGCTCCTGATCAGATTCATTTAGGACGCTTCTTTACACGTTCTAGAACAAACAATGAAGCATAGAGGACCACAGATGCAAATGAGCTATTAGCTATAATCTGGCATATTGCATCTCTTCTCTTTGTTGAGATTAATGTTTTTGTATGCATGGTCCTTCTATATAAAAAAAAAAATCAAAAAAAAAAAAAAATCTAATCAGGAGATAACCAACTTTAGCATCAGGGCTTAAATGGTAAATGGTAAATGGACTGTACTTATATAGCGCTTTATCCAGTCTTTACGACCCCTCAAAGCGCTTTACATACTACATGTCATTCACCCATTCACACCCATTCATACAGAGCAGTACCACTTGCTCTAGGACCTAACATCCCCACACCGTCGGCCATGCCGTCGGGAGCAACTCCGGGTTAAGTATCTTGCCCAAGGATACATCGACATGTTGGCTGCACGGGCTGGGATCGGACCCACAACCTTCTGGTTGAAAGACGACCGCACTCAGTCGCCCTTAATAGCGTTTCTTACTGAATCCAAATCCAGTTTCAAATCCTATTTCCCAAGCTAAATCCTTTTGGAATATGTTAATCAATTATAATTAGGTTACGCTTCCAACACCTGCAAGTAGCTAAAGGTGAGGATCAAAAACAAGGATTTGTAAAAAAAACCTTTGATGGTTGATTAGGCAGGGAACAGTTTCAACACTGTGATTATTTAATTGGAAATGACACATTGAAGCACTAACCTCTGCACCTTATTTTCACAAGGTACTTGTTAAAATATTTAATCAGATGTGCATACATTTCTCCTCAAACTGACGTGACGTGGTCAGCTCGATCACTTCTCGAGAGGAGGGTATTCGCTGTCTTGATGATATACAGCTTTCTTCTCATGTGCCTCAGGGAGGGATTTGTTTGCATTACATTTAACAGACCCATGCATAATTATTCTTTGTACAGTAATTTATCAGGATGGTTATAAATTATCCGGCTTTTATCACTATCAAAAACATGAAAGACCATTTTTATGTTGTGAACATGAAGCCAATTCTAGAGACTTAACAAAGTTGATTTGTAGTAAAGTTCTGCATCAAATCATGTAAGCATATTCTTTGTTTAATATTGAACTGGTATCTTGTGTGAGGACTAAGTGTAGTCTTGTAGAAAACACAATATTTGCCTCTGAAATGGAGTAGAAGTATAAAGTAGCAAAGAATGGAAATACTCAAGTAAAGCCGAATTATGTAAAATATAATACTTAAGTAGATTTACACCACTAAATGTGTTTGAGTAATAATCAACCAGTCAATAAGGTGATTCAATTGTCAGTGTCACCCATAGGAAGCTATTCTTGCCCTTCCAGCTGCTTGTGTGTGCGTTTGTGTCTTCCTGAATGTGTCACCTTGCTGAGCGCTAAAGGATGAGGATGTCCAGCCAGGGTCATCTTCACCGTGGTCTCCCAGATGTGCGGGTCATGGAGCGCCCGGGCCGTCACCATGAACTCCACGGGCTCCGACAGGTTCCCCAGCTCCTGCTCGGCGTACACCGACCCATCGGGCCTCACGCCGAAGTTGGGGTCGCTGCTGATGAAGCCCACCTCCCTGCTGCGCTGGCAATCCTCGAACTTCACTGCAGAGTCAAACAGAAAGGGGAGTCAGGGCGGTTCAGAAGTAAATAGCAGCACAGTAAGATTCACTCGGCGAGGTGTTGGCAAATCCCTGACACATCTGGCAGGTTTGAGATTAACCTGCATCCATCGAGACGTATCTTGAAATATCTCATCCCATCCACTGTCGCTTTTGATTCCCCGCCTCGACGTCTTTGGCAAAACAAACTGCTTATCTGTTTCTGAACCGGAGCACACGGGGGGGAACCTAATTCTTTTTCACATCATTCTTTTTTCCCAAACGAGACGGATTGCGATGTCAGAACAGCATTTCCTTCAGCTTCTCCAGGGAAAGCATGAAGGGAAGGGCTAACGCACATTAGGCTGACTGGGCCGCCTGGGCTCCATGCTTTGCTGCCAGACTCACGAAGCAAAGACACTTGGAGGGTTCTGGCTGACTGAGACAAGAGAACGGGAGCTGTGAGGACTCACGTGTTGGGACACACACACACACACACACACACACACACACACACACACACACACACACACACACACACACACACACACACACACACACACACACACACACACACACACACACACACACACACACACACACACACACACACACACACACACACACACACACACACACACACACACACACACACACACACACACACACACATTCCTGTAAGAGTAATGTAGTGTTTGTGTGTGTGTGAGCAGTAGCGAAGCATGTTTAGGTCTAAAAGATGTGGTGTCGAGTGCATCCAAGCATATTCTCCAGTGACAGCTGACATGACTACACCATTATTAAGAAACCAACAAAGTTAGACACAACTATTTCGTAAAAGCTTTCTTTCCCTTGCCAAATGTGAGTGCCATTACCCCGTGATTCACAGCATGATGCAACGATGAGAATGACTGATGTTGTCTTTTATCCTAACACAAACACATCTTAAATGTGAACCGCACGTGCTTTGATGTTGTCTCCCAAACTCTGGCTGCTGATAACAAGACAAATTGATTTCATAAATCACCCGGGGAACGGATCGCCTGTGATGAGCTACGGCAGTGTAATTTTTCACAAAATCCAGCACGAGGAGTTCTGCACAGCAAGCTTTTTATCACGCCATCTATTTAATCTATTTCCCAGCTTCCCGACAAAAGCACCTCGCAAACAACCGGCTAATAACGCCTGCGATCTCTTCGGCCGCCGAGACTGAGCGTCACGCAAACACGCCAGCTTGCTTTCAACGTCTGAGTAATTGCACTCGTAATGGGAAGGTTGGTAAACACAGTTTTCACAATGTGTGCGTCTGCCTGCGTTGGCAGATGCAATCCATATTGTCATTAAAAACATACAGCCCATTGGAGAACAATACGCGTGTGATTGATGAGCGTTGTGTGTAAAATGATGGCCTTGCTTTGGGGATCATTTGTCAGGACGGGGGGGCGATGTAGCATCAGGTTCTGACAGCGTGACACAGGGCTGCATGAATTGTCCGCCGATGAATTGTGATGGCGGGCATGTATTATGTAAATGCCTTCAATTAGCTTGAACTGAGCAGGCTAATTGTTGTCACTTAGACAGGTCTCTTGTGGTGCAGCTGGAGAAGCGAGGCTTAAGGACACGCGCACCGCAAAGCGCTGTTTATGAACGCGTGCGAGAGTGTGTGTGTGTGTGTGTGTCACTGACTGTGTGTGCAAACGCGTAGGAGTGAATTCAAACAACAACTTGTTCGAGAGTGTCTATCCTCAGCTGGTGCATATATTAATCTGGATGTTAATTCTACTATAAAACCAGCGAGGTCTCCGAGGGTCGGTGTGTTGCCCTGTGTATTGCGCTGCTGCCAGTTGGCATGGGAACACACATGTGCAGCTTTGTTAGGAATGTATTTGATTTTATGTTAGGGCACCGGGCCACCTCTCAGTTTACTATTCACCGCCTACTGGTGTACAGCCGAAAGGGGTGTGGGACCATGATCCTGATTGCTTACGCTTCACACTTTGAAAATATTCATACATGCTTTGCAGTTCATTAGAAATCCTGTTCACAAAGCATTCAAGTCAGGCGGTGGGATCGGATCCGCCACGCAGTTAAATGGAGAGGAGAGCGGCAGCATGGGGGACGAAAGACTGATGGAGGAACTATGCATGTGTGTGTGTGTGTGTGTGTGTGGTCTAGCATTACTATACTTGTGGGGACCTAAATCTGTTTACATAGTCACGTGTGGGGACTGGCTTCCCTTATGGGGACAAATTGGAGGTCTCCATGAGAGGAATCATTCATTTGAGGGTGAAGACTTGGTTAGGGTAAGGTTAAGGGTAAGGGTAAGGATTAGGCATGTGTTGGTTAAGGTTAGGATAAGTCTCCAGGAAATGCATGTAAGTCAATGTAATGTCCCCTGAAGTGATGTATACATGGTGTGTGTGTGTGTGTGTGTGTGTGTGTGTGTGTGTGTGTGTGTGTGTGTGTGTGTGTGTGTGTGTGTGTGTGTGTGAGAGAGAGAGACATAGATGGTAGGATAGAAGGGGAATGTGGGAGAATCACTCGCAGAGAAAAGATAAATGGCTAAATAATTAAACTTTTTTTTGAAGATCTCAAAAACAAAAGAAAGAGTAATGTGTGCAGATTATTTATTGCCGTCACATCGTAATGGAAACAGACGCGGGGAATGAACGCTGTTGATAACTAATCTGTGCTTATTTGTTGTAATTGCTCTCCGGTGCGTGTAATTCGGTTTGTCGTGTTACGCTTGGCAAACCACGGCCGGCTTTTGTACGAAAAATGTAACTCGAAATGAATAAACGAAGACGAGCCTGTAGGTTGACGGCCCTGAAGGTCAGTACACTTCAAAGTCCTTCATCAATTTAGAGAGAAAAACATATTTGACTGCGGGTTCTATCCATCCTGCCACTGAACTCCATCACCTGGGCAGCTCATTCGGAGCAGGGCTGAACAGAAGAGACAGGGGAGAGGCTGAGAGCCGGGCTGGCCTCTGGCGATGTGCAACAGCTGCCTACATCCCCTGCGTTATCTCTCCACATGCACTAGGTAGTTATTTTTAATCTGGCACTTAGTATGTCTTCAATATGCATTTATAAAAGGAAATAAATTATGTTCTTCTTCATCAATTCTCAGAGGATAAAATCAAACACAAGAACGTTAGTATTTACTGCCAGATATTAGTCATATCCATTCACCCGCCCACTATGAATGTTAGCGTGTTAAAGGGACAGTTTGGATGCTTTAAGGTTGTATGCGGTACCTATCTAGTGTCGGTATAAGGAGGAGGTGTTCACCCCCCCCACACGCAGACGGTAGTATCCATCCAATAGGTATCAGTTTAAATGTATGCTATATTAAATATATTTTCAGCACCTTTTCTGACCAGAAACTGAAGCCACATATCCCCTTTAAGCTCTTTTCCAAGCCACCAGACTACATTAACAGAAATTGTGATTTTACAGCACAACTTGGGAGTTATTGGTATACGTTAGTGAATCTGAACGAACTCTTAAATCACCGAAGACAAACCAAAACGTTCTATTGGGGCAGTGGAAGCAAGCATCTCGTAAGTTCCGCGAGGATAATTTAGAGTTTTTGTCAATGGATTCTTGTGGCTTTGAACAGAGCCCTTGGAACAGTTTCAGGTGACTAAGACATGTTTTGCTGACGCCATCCTTCACAGGTGCTGCTACACCTGCCTGCAAACGGGGGCGTGCGGACCACCGTCTGCTGTGGGTCATGCACTGACGATGGAGTGGTTTCTCATAAAACCCCACTTCAAAACATCCAAACTATCCCTTGAAGTGTGTCGGTGTGAAGTTGTCGATGGGTAAAATAAAGTATACCATTTTTATTTTAACAGCGCTCAGCTAATTTTGCCGATCAACTTGTCTGGGGTTCTTCTCCCCATGCATGTTGTATTCAACAGAATATCAACAGCGTTCCCAGCATGCAGCTCTCTCAGTGTGAAAAACACTGTCAAGGAAACTCATGGTCTTCAATGTTTCATCACCTCGGAGCAGCCCAAAGCCTCGGCGAGTTTCTGACCATACTTCATGCAAACAGCATGGCCAGAAATGTGAATCTAAACTAAAACACACATCAATCTGATTCAAAGATCACTTCTGTTACCGTACTTTTCGGACTATAAAGCGCACCTGCATATAAGCCGCAGCAGCTAAATTGTCCGTCTGTCTTGCTCTCGTTCTGTCCAGAGCCATTTAATAGAAGAGTTACGACATCTCCGTTCACTCCAATGGACCACTTTTTTATAGCAATGGCGGATCGTGGAGCCTCTCAATCGTTCCCCGGAAGTTAGCGCCAAGGCTGGCAGAGCTGTGGAGTTGCAGCATAATACACCGTTCGTGACGGACTTTTAAAGGTAAGAAGAAGTTTAAAGATGTATATTGCGGATATTATCAGTACATCTGATTCAAATGAACATGTGTATTAAAGGATGTCAGTGGATTATCCCTAAATTAGTAGATTTAGGGAACGTTTACAGATAACAGATTAAGCTAGCATACCGAAGCAAGTTAGCAACACACGTTGAACAGCCTTTTAATTGTAAATTCCGTTCTCTCTATGTCATTTGGTCCAACATGTTGAATTAGAGAAGAGGGGCTTCTAAACGGGATTGTATGCGGGGGTGGAGGGAGTTAAATATTAGATAAATATAACTTTGGTGCGTGTAAGAGTTTTTAGCAGAGCCATATTGTGTCCTTGTGATTATGTATAATGTTGCAGCCCAGCTGATTCTGGATTGATGGCAGAAGGGAGAGGGACTTAAGTGAGAGTGAAAACACAAGGTACGTTTAATACTACTGTTTTATATAAGTAAACACGTTATCTCCCCAAGGCAATAGGTGTGCTATATAGGTGTGTATAACCCTTTCTCCTGTCTGTTGCTCCCTCTCTCAGCACAAGAACCAGAGGGGGGTTCAATGGAGCCTGAATACCTGCACTGAGACCCTCACCCTGCACCCTGAGTCTCAACTCTGTGTTTTTCAAGCCTTTCCCTGTTTTTTAGTATTAAACAAAACATGAAGCTTTCCCAATGGTGTGGTTTTCGTTTTGTGAAAAAGTGCAAATGCAGTGTTTGTATATAAATCACATATTTTGTTGCTGTTGGTCGTGAAATTGCTCCTGCTGACTTGAGCCAGCCATTTTTTCCTCCGCTCTGTGTCAGTGGGGAAGCCGTACATTCGTACTCCTTTCTCTGAGCGAGTTGAGCATCCCCAGGCAGCACATCAAACCATGGTGGCGACTAGGAGGCAGCACAGCAAACCATGGTGGCGACGAGGAGGCAAACCAGGACAACACGGAGGAAAAGGCACCGACAAACTGCATGATATGCTCTTCTATGTTTATTGAATTCCATGTATTTGCAATGGATGTTCCTAAAGCAACACATTTAACATCATTATCATATCCTATCGGTCTCCTGTCCTTTCTGAAAGCCATAAAGATGACATTAGTCATTTAGATAACTTGTGTCCTCAGTTACCATGGGATTACTGAAACTACCATGAATTTAAGAAAATGGTAGAAATGAATCCAATCTGAATTTTAAAGGATTACTTTAGATCCCCTCCCTCTAAATATATCAATACACATTAGAAAGTGATGCTCCTGACTACCATACAAGTTTAAGAAGATAATATTGGTTTGAAAGAATTCAAAGCTATAAATAAACAGCAACAGGCTCTTTAACCAAGGCACTGTTAGTAACATGTAAACTAGTTGTTCACACTAATCCTAATATTATCACTTAATATTAGCAAATTCGATTTTATTTTTGAAAACATATTGATGTAAATACATACACATATCGATTTGTTGTATAAATATTGCAAATCAAAACCTTTATTCACTAATAATTACCAAAAATCGTAGTTCTATCTCCTGTTATCAATGCATTCACATTGCCCGCCATGAACTTCCGGGGAACGATCCCTCGTCTACATGAACCACGTGACGATAACCGTTTTTGGACTTCCGGTGTCGTAACTCTTCTATTAAATAGCTCTGGTTCTGTCTCTCGGTTCCACTTTTACTTTGGCGTGCGACCTGTCTCACTCTTTTCCGGCCTCCAGCTTTTCCTGCTGGAGCCCGCCGGTCCTAGAGCCCGTAGAGTTAAGGTGGTTAATTTTACCTGTAAAATCCATAGATGTAGGAGGTTCCCTAGTGGCCGTTAGCTGTACAAAAAAAATGGGGAAAAAGTCGCGGCTTATAGTCCGAAAAGTACGGTAATTGCCTTCTCCAATAATAGGCATATCAATGTGTCTTTGTGCTTTGCCTTGGCTTAGTTGGCTATGGAGGAAAATTATGATTTAAATATTAATTTCTCAATATGTGTAGAGTTCTTTGAGAATACCTTGTTTTTCTGTCGCTCCCCAAGGCGGCAAAACATCCCAAAAATGTAGATCATTCTTGATGAATTACAGTCATTTGGGGAAGTTTCTAACAACGGCAAAATGATATTAAATCATCAAAACGGAAGCAGTATTTATGATCTGTCATATGCTCAGCACTAATCAAGCATTATTGTCTCGCAGTCCTCGATGATGTTTAACCTGAAGTGAAAAATGCATGCGTTTTGGAAATAGTGGGTATAAGAATGAATAAATGAGACTTGGATTAAACTGATGAAGACGAGTGAGAGCTGGTAGTCGTAGCAGTAAACCAATATGTTGATATCGTTTTTCTGCTTGTGGATAATTTGTACACCGTGGAGGCATGCAAGATAAACGCAGTATTCACAGGTTCAACTGGTTCATTACTTGATGTCCAAATCATCATGGCGGGGGGGAAGTATTCTTTCAAACCACCGGCTCAAGTGGCTGTGAGCGTGCACACTTTCACTTTGTAGCTTAGATAAGTGCGTCTGTCTGCCTCTGTGTTCCTGTGCGAGTTTCTCTGAGGGTATGTGTGTGTGTGTGTGTGTTCTGTATATTTCAGTGTGTCCTGCCATCCACAGCGGTGCTTGGCAGGCTGCTGATGCTGGTGTCATTCTGCTCGGCTGCTCTTCTCTGGACTCGAACACAGCGGAGAACATGCTGTCCAACAGAGCGGCTAGCGCAGCGGCTAAAACAGAGCGGGCAAGCAGCCGTGACTGCCCACCACCAGGTCCTCCACACACACACAAACACACACACAGAGGACGAGAGACACGCTTATGCTCTTTGTCTCTCTCAGCTTGCAGATCTGAGACAATACCCTAGGGGAGGCCAAAGCCGCTCTTGTATGGAAACATTACATGTGCATAATCTATTTGGCAGGTAGCCGCTCTGCTTTGTGGCTCCGCCCACACCGTGTTCACCTGGTCACAGCACACGCCTCCTCTCTGCTCCCCTCTCCTCTCCCTGTCACTGTCTCCTCCCCTCTCTCTTACTGTCCTTATGTCCTCCCTGTTCAACCCCCCCCGTCCTCCTTCATCTTCCTCTCCCTCCTTCATCTTCCTCTCCCTCCTTGCAGACTGAGGGCGCACACCAGGAGGGCGGTCTGAGCACACGGCCGAGACATGAAAGCATGCAACCTGGCGGTGGGTCACTTATTATCGTTGTTCAAGAGAGCTGAGAGCACAAAAGAACTGCAAGAAAAAGACTTCACATGAAAGGTCAAGTGGTGCCAGCGTTTACACACGTGTTAGGTGCTTTTAGGAGGGATTATACGATTCTGAAGATCATGTTTAAAGACTTACACCGATCTTTTTATAGACCTGCTCTCCTATAACAACCTTTAATATTGTTCTTTTCATGAGTCTCCCTTTTATCCTGCATGACTGCTGGCTTTGTATTTCGCTTCTACTGATCAGTCGATCTGTTTAATGAAGTGATTTTCTTTGTGTAATTTAAAAAGGTGTATAAATAAAGTTTATGATACAGAACACAAGCTGAAAATAGACACCTGACATGAAACAAACTGTACTTGAATGTGTTGGTGTGGGACAGAATATATCTATACCCCTGCATACGTTTAATTGAACATGTGGATTACTCGGCGGAGGGTAAATGAGAGGGTTAGTATATCCAGGCTGAGCACATGGTGTGCTTTTGTGAAGGTGCTGTTCATCACAGTTATGGCACAGTGCTAAGTAAACATTCCCCCCGCTCGCTTCCCTCAAGCCAGCGGGAAAATAAACGCCACCCACTCAATTTGCAAATAACGGTATTTGTGCCTGCAGGCCGTGACAGACAGCCCACTCACGAGAAAACGAACGCGACTCAAATACTGACATGTAGAAGCTGTAAAGAGTGCATGTCATGTGACTTCAGTGCAGGTACACCTTACCTTCTATAGGTCACCCTTATTTGGCCATTTTATTTGTAGTTTTAATTTTCTAGAATGACTTTTATGCTTTAGAAATGATCTGATCTCATTCACCAGGGTTACTTTTGGGGGGTTTCCCCTCGTGTGTTATATAGGGATGTGTGCATGTGCATGGTCACATTGTACGTGGCTAAGGGGCGATTACCGACACATCTGTAAGTGGTTGACTTATCCAGGCTGAAGACTTTTCTTTTTGTCGCTGCTTTTAATTGAACTATTCATATCTTAGACTGCACTGGAACTTTTATCCATGTATTTTTCCTTAATGTTTATTTTATTAGCTTTTCTTTTTTAATGCTTAATGTCTTTCATTTTGTTTGTAAAGCACTTTGAATTGCCTTGCGTTGAAAAGTGCTATATAAATAAACTTGCCTTGCCTTATCACACCAGAGCCGGCCAGCTAACCAATCAGAGCAGACCGGGCTCTGGTTTCAGACGGAGGGTGAATAGAGGTGCTGCAGCACAGGCAGTATGAGACAAAGAAAGAGCTTTTTGAACAGCATGGAGACACGTCCCGGTAGAGACACTACATACAAATATGAATCTGAAAAAAAGCACACTATATCCTCTTTAATAATTGAACTGAATAAATGAAATGTTAGTGCTCAGATAATCAGCTTCACCTGCTTCACTCACAATCAGCTGAACACTGCATCAAATGGGACTCTTTGTAAACGTTGGAGCGGCTTTGAAGTCAGCTGTGGTCCAGAGAGAATTATGAGTTAGGTAACAAACGTACAGCAACACAATATTCGTATTAAAGATATCAAAGATCTTTTATACTTGCAAGTATGACGTCTCACCAGAGAGCACGCACGTTCTGAGTGAAGCCGGCTCTCCTTTATAGGAGGACATCAAAGCTCAGTTACATTACAAGCAACACTTGGTCAGGCCAGCTGAGACCCCCCGGCACCGTGTGCAAAACTCACACCCTCCACAGAGCACAGGGATACAGACAACACCTTACCCTAACTTCCTTCCCTCAACCATCTTCTAATGTCATAACACCCCCTAGTCTAAACACATCTGTTTTACACACACATTGAAAAGGTCCCTTCCCACGCCATGACCTAGTCAGAGGAACAGTTCAGCAATGTTAATACATTTCTATAACATAACAAATTAATACACTTTAATGTTGCTCGCTTAAAGATCCTTAGTTCCACATGACACGCGCAGGAAACCCACTCCCGATAGCAATGAAGTCAAACATCTGAGTCCCGTGAATAACCGGCACCTTCTCCCAGACGTCAGCTTTCCAGCACCCGAAAGAACACGACTTGTTTTCAGCTCGACTGTCAAGCATTTCCAAAAGTTGTCATTGGGGAGCCAAAGGGTTTTGATGAACTATCAAAAGACAGACTAAATGTTTTCACCTGACTGTGACATTAAAGCAGCTACCCAAGAGACGGTGGAGTTGTAATATTCTCTCTACCTATGAGAGGCAAAATGAGAAAAGTTTACATCTTCCAGTGGGCGGCGGAGGAGCAGCGGCGGAGCGGGCCTGATTGGCAAGTAAAGATGTCAAATCTATTTTCAGGTGTCGTGATTTATCCCAACACCTGAAAACCGTCTTGCAGATCTGTGATCAAACCCTGGGCCCCCCCAATGCGCTACATCCACAACCCTCGAAACTCTTTTGAAATACAGCCCCCACAGGAATGCTCATAACTAATTCAATTTACAAGCTGCTGTTTTTAAAACACTGCAGGTACAATGTGACTTTCCTGAAAAGGCTTCGTTTCTTTTGCCGCAGTTGGAAATGAATTTCTCTGCCTCTGCAGTTCTCCGTTTTAACAAAAGCCCACACAGTTCCCTCCGACAGCTCGCCCTCACAAAGGAAACCACTGCGACTCAAGTGTGTGTGTGTGTGTGTGTGTGTGTGTGTGTGTGTGTGTGCGTTAGGGCTGCACGATTTTGGGAACAAATCTAATTGCGATTTTTCTGACAAATATTGCGATTCGATTTGCGATATTTGTTTTTAAGCGACCCAACGGAAGTTTATTGTAAAATGCGGCCATAACTCCGGCTAGGAAGGTCGTATCAACGTGCTCCCGTCTCTAGCACCCCGCAGCCCGAGCTACGTGTGAAAGAACTAAACTTACATGAAACTTCCATTGGGTTGCTTTAAAGTCAAGCTTCAGTTTAAGGTTCACCCTGAAACATGTGATGGAGCGTCACTAACCGGACTCAGACGGTTTGTTTCACCAAACCATCTAAAGCTCCATTGGAAGCCATTTGGAAAGGGCAGGCACTTTCAAAAGCACTTGGCAGGTGATTGTATCAATCTGTCTATCACCTTCTATCATGGGCCACTTCTGATTAGTTAACAATGACTGGTACATGTGGAGCACAGCACTTCTGATTGGTGAGGATGACTGACACACAAAAAAGAAAAAAAAATTGTAAAAAAAAACGTGTTTTTAAAAAAAAATCGATTAATCGTTCAGCCCTAGTGTGCGTGTGTGGCTGTGTGTGCTCAGGCATGCGAGGGACCCTGAGTGAGAGAATTAAACAGGCAGTCAGAGAGTAGGAAGAGGGACATGGGAGTGTGTGACACCGGCTTTTTGCATATACGATTAAAACAGCTGATGCATAAATGGCTATGGGTGTCATCGACTTCCTGTGTTCCCATGGGAGTGTGTGCGTTGGTGTGTGCATGGGGGTGAAGGTGTTGTCAACATGTATTTGTGTGCGTCAGTGCTGCTCATGTTTCACTTGTTGTTATCTATGTACTTGTGTTGCTGAAGGGAACCATGCGGCACATTGTTGGTAAACTCTTGTATCTACACGGCAAACATCCGCCCACACCGCAGCCCACCTTATCGCACTTTTATTTGTATTTTGTCTGGATATAGAGAAAGTCTTTCGGCAGTGTTACATGTAAAGGATCATGTGTTGTTGTTTTTCCAAAGGTTGTCTCGGATTATAAAACATTTCCTCACTGATATTTAATTCCATCTACACAACATGTCACGAGCATGTCGCACAATAAGCTTTCGCTCCACGTTATAGCTTGGATCTGGCTGCATTTGCTGCCAGTGTGAGCGTTTGGTTTTTTGCACATCGCCGGCCCCCCCTCTTATCTCTGCATTAGCCTGCTCTCATGGGCACGGGCATGAGGGGGCTTGAGGAATGAGAAAGGGGAAAGAGGCAAGATAAAGAGGGAGAGCGGGAGCAGAGCAGAGCGGATGCAATTAAAAGACTGGGTCACAGATCGCAGTGCCAGGCATCAGTGTGATTAATACACCACCATTCAGCCCGGCAGCTTTTCTCCTCTGTGTGGATGTCTGTGTGTGTGTGTGTGTGTGTGTGTGTGTGTGTGTGTGTGTGTGTGGGGGAGAAAAGGGAGATTCGGGTTTGTAGATATTTCGACAAACTAAATATTAGCTTCAACACGGTTTTAAGTAAACACTCTTCTAGAGCAGGGGTGCCCTCCCAGTCGATGTGTCTAAAAATAGAACAGCAATATTCAGTTTTATCGTTAATGTCCGATAACATAATCTTCCTGTGCCAGAATAATGCACGTGAACGCATTAAAGCTTTATGATTGACGTGACCTCATGTGTCGGGGCGTGGCTGGTGGGCAGTGGGCACTAGTTAGCCGACGTTGTCCGTGGCAACAGGAGTGACAGTCCGCAGCAGAGCAAAAAAAGCCCAAACTATATCATTTTCACTCTGAGTGGGAGGATGATTATGTTGTTGTCTATTCTCCTCTGCAAGGCGAGCGAGGCTTTACCGAAGAAGGGTAATTTAGAGCGGCATTTCAAAACAGTGCACAAACGCTACGAGACGGAATTCCCTCCTAATTCTGCCCCACGCTCTTCTGCTCGTTGCGTGCATGTGTAACAGAGTTAAACATGTGAATACATAATTATACGTTTATGAATGTTTAATTCATAATAAGTTGTGAATTTTAAGAGATGAGATTGTTTCATTTAATATTTTAAGTTTTGTTTCCCATCGGAACACCTTCCCGTTGCACGTCTTTGTTTACTTCCGGTATGTATTTTCCACCCTCCGCAGACCGGCCATCTGGAGAATCACAGAACAGCCGGTCGTCAAGGGCCGGCTCGATTCGCTGACGGCCGTCACCGACCGAAGTTGCACCGACAGAGGTCCGCCGTCTCCCAGTTGACAGTTCACTAGCACCCCCCCCACCACCCCCCTCTATTTGGACTGGTAGATCTCGGCAGACTGGCAACTTTAGAAGTAGCTCTTGGTTAAAAAAAGGTTGGGCACCCCTGTTCTAGAGAAACTCTATTCGAAGCGTTGTTAAACTTTACACATGCTCGCACTGTTGTGAACTTTAACAAACACCCACTATCTTTGCTTGCGTGCCTTTTGGCTGACCATCTCCTCAGCAGCAGCCCACTAATTTCAGACCACGCAAAGTCAGTGAGTTCTGGCTCCTCATCAATCCGCAGTCTGCCGGAAACTCGCATCAAGGCAGCAAAAACAACGCCTTGAAAATCCCCCCAATCGAGGCGATGGCCCCTGCCACAGTGTTATGCTAATGAGACATGTTTTTCTTTGTAACACACAGCTAGCTGCGCAAACATATCAACCGATTATTTCTCTCATTTCTTTCTTTCGGCTCCAACTCACCAGACCTTGCCTTCAAGGCTTCCCCTTCGATTTAGCAGGAGCAGAGAAGGAGCCGCGCTTTATCACAACGATATCTTTTTTAAGGAGGTGAAGCGAAGACACTGCCTCAAGGCTACCAATGTCTGTTCTCTCCCCGGACAACACAATCATTTCACATAGCCCAAAGCCAGGTGGTGGGACCTCAGGAGGGCCATGTGACAACGAGGCGAATGTGAGCAAACTAGGGCCAAGGATCAGGGGACAAAGGGCACGTACATATCCGTGACTCTCACTCGACCGTATAATGACTGTCACGAAAACCCATTACCCTCAAGTAAGTGTTTTTTTCCAACTGTAAATCCTATTGCCCATACTGCAGTGAACACATTGTACAATGCACAGAAGAAACTTTTAGATAATAGTTTTTACCATACAACTGAAAGAGCAGAGATGATGGCTAAGTACACGAGTCCAGTGCATAAGCAGGGCTCAGTCCGTGTCCCCTGCGTATGACTGCAGCACTTCAAAGCTAGTTATATGTAGCTTCTCTTGATTACCCTTAATAAATACTACAACACTTAAACCAGCTTTCTCCCCCTGCCCCTCCTTCGAGAAACTGAAGACTCACTCACAAAGTAATCAGCTTTTCATTTTCTCCCCCCTCTCATTTCCTTCCCCCATTTGATCTCTCTCCCTCTCAGCTCTCACTCAATAACTGAGCGGCCTGTTCTCTCCGTGCACTTCTTTTTATTCTCGCCTCCATCTTTTACTTCCCCTTGTAATATTTGCATAAAAGTGTTTGCATCCTTCCCCGGTGATTGTTTATCTGCTGTGTTCAGCATCTTGATTTGATTCCCCACAATTGGCCTAATTAGCATTACAAATATACACTTAGAGGAACAGAAATATCCGTTATGCCTGACAGACTAATTTAAGGGAAGCGCGGCCGGAGGAAAAGGCAACAGTACATTTGCGTGATAAAAGGTGTATCAGCGCGTCTCAATAATGAGGTGTCTTATCCGAGTCGGCTGAAACTCCACTTTCCCCACATTCATGTAAATCAGTGATTGGCGTGTTTGCTTTAACCGAGCAGGCGCGGCATACTGAGCGGCTGACAGTGGCGACTTATTGGATGTTCAGGCGTGATAAAAGGTGTAATCACAACAAGAACCGTCCTTCTTATCTTCCCTGGCTCCCGTTCTCTACAGCCACGATCATGTCTTCCAAAGCCAATGATTAGACTTACGACAGATCCCCTTCATTATCCGTTGCTCTCATCCATTTCTCTCTAATCCTGTCTCTACTCCGAAGCCCCCTGGGGCAAGCGATAGGCCACGGCCAGCTATTAGTCTCTCGGCCCCGAGACCAGGGACAAACCTCATCCGTATTTTCCCTGGGAGGAGATCAAGGCCCTCTCAGAGGTCAGCTACACCAACTGCTACTTATAATTGCTGCATCTGTTTTTGACTTAATTTGGGTATGCACTTGCACTTTGTAGATATATCTTTTCCTTGCCACCAACTGGAGGAGACTCTAGTTTTCTGCAACTGGACAACTCTGAATGCACCCAAGACTCGTTGAGGAAGCATTGAGGGAATATACAGGTTGCATATAACCACATTGTTTTAGCAATGTGTGAAGCATGTGTCTGGGGCCACAATGAAGGACTGCCTACTCAGTTGACGCCCTCTTTGTTATCTGAAGAACGTTCTTATTCACTCCAATTCTTACTAATGGCAAGCAGGGGGACTTTAAATGTTTCAAAAAGTAGTCCCATTGTATAAAAGTCTATGTTAAAATAAACCAACTTCTCACTTCTCTTGTTACCTACAGTAAGCTAACATTTGCCTAATGAGGTTACTGTATAGGCTCAATCACTATTCTTCAGTCTCCTTCAATGCAGCATGATTTGATTTGGTCAATTATGATCCCACACAGGCAGGTTGTGCTTTGGGGCGTGGCTACCTTATGACAGGCGTTGTCCTCCCTGGGTACTGTCCGTGTTTTCTTCATGTTTCTCGATTAGTGTGGGCTCCGACCTCTTGTCACTTCCAAAACAGTGGCGACGGCCAAAACATGAACCTAAAATGGTAGTCCACAAACCAATGGGGGACGTCACAGTGCCGGCATCCACTTCTTAAACACAATCTATGATTAGCACCAGCTGCAGTTTTATATAATGTGTCCTTGAAGTCTGAATATTTTGAAAAGCCCATAGAGATGAATTATAGTTCTTAGAACACACAAGGAATAGACCCATATTGTTTAGAGCAGTGGTTCTCAACTGCTCAGGCCTCGGGACCCACTTTTTACTTGGTCAATACATCGCGACCCAACATTTTGAAGCACTCAAATCTATTCAACAAAAAATCGTGCTGTAATATATACGCTTTTCAGCATACAATATTAATAAAAGTGCAGTGCATATATCCCTTATATCCCGTCACAGAACTAAAGTATGCTTTTAAAAAAGGTTTAATGAGATGATGGAATCAAAGCTGAATTATATAAAAAGGCACACATGCTGAAAACCCAACTGGTCTGGGTCTGGGGGGATTCTCCCCTAGGAGATTTTTAGAAATACTAACAAACTATGCATTCTGGTACACTCTGAGAAGAAAATAAATAAATCTATTGCTACCCGACATATTAATAATATGTTATGCCATTGTTTGTTTTTCTCATCTTGCTGCGAGAAGAGCAAAGAGGAGATAGTCTGTGTGACTTACTTTAAATTGTGGGTAAGGCTAGATAGCTCCCATTGTTCTGTGACCTGTCAGTCATCAGACCGGGGGTCGTATTTCATTATGTGTACATTTCTATCTGAAGTTGTAACCATGGATGTATAAAGAAGAGTTCTACCGCAAAGCTATTCTCCGTGGGGACTTCCGGCAACAATCTTGATTCTGATTGGCCAGAAGACTCGAAAAAACATCAGCAAAGATATTTTATTGAGAAGATGATCACTACGTGACAGAAGTTTTCAAAACCGTTTATGGTCTCCGGTACTTCCAGTCCAACGCCGACTGCATGCACAGCGTAAGAACATCGGGCCTTCAAAATAAAAGTTTGACTTTCCCCCCCAAAAAAAAGAATTCCAATTTTTTTTTTTTCACTCACATCCACGACCCACTCCAAACGGGTCCGTGACCCACTTTTGGGTCGCGACCCACCAGTTGAGAACCACTGGTTTAGATGTCTTCTTCTCCTTTTAATTTCTGGCAAAATAGCCAAATGAAGTGTATTGACGTCTTCAGATGCTTGAAAAGAATTAGAACTAATGTAGGCGTTTGTTTCAATAAAGAGCAGTAAAGTGTTCTCCTATCACAATATATATATATATATATATATATATATATATATGCCTTGCCTTGCCTTGCCTATCACAAAGGGTCTCCTGATAAACACTCTAATGCCAGGTGTAAACTGATGGTCTTACGGCCCGTCCACACTACAGCGTCGACAGCTTCAATCTGCCCATTCACTTTGAATGGACTGACGTCACGTTGCCTCGCTTTTTCGCCGAACTGAATTGTGGGTAGCATAGCGGTCCGTCTCCGCTTGAACAATGTTCAACTTCTGACGCCGGAGTAGCCAGCGCCAGCCAATCAAATCCCGTTTCGGAAAATCTGACAGCTCAAGCCGTAGCCAATCAAACCGCGTCTAAGCTGGGAGAGATATCCCGCCGTTCATTTCTATATTTCAAAAAAAGATGGAGGAGAAACTAATTATCGCCGTAGCAAATCACCCGGTTTTGTATGACCAGACCCTCTTCACCTACCGGGATACAAACCGGAGGAACCAGGCATGGAGGGAGGTGGCAGAGACAGTGGGTGAAACTGGTAGGTTTTCGCCTGTTTGGGGAGTTTATATATATATATATATATATTGCTCGCATAAAATCCCCGGGGTTTTTTGCTTTGTATGTCGGGGGCGGGAGATTCATGTGATTGGTTGTTGGTCGCTTTGCTTGAATAAAACCCCCAAGCTTCAGACACGCCAGCTTTTTTTGAAGCTGTAGTGTGGACGCTCCGTGTCCACTTGTGATTGGATCACCCAAGAAACATGATGATGCCAGGTTGAACAAGGCGCCATGCAGCCGCAGTGATGTTCAAGTCATAGATTCCTGCCATGTGTGTGTAAAGATCATTACACTGATCGATAAGCCAAGTTACCGATCAGTGTAATTTGCGTCATTATTGTCAGGAAGCACACACCAGTGGTTAAGGTTGGTTCCTCCAGCCGGCGAAGGCTATGAAAAGTCGATGAGGTTCAATCTGAAGAGCAAAGCTACAGGAACAATTTGGTGTGAGCAGGGTGCTGATGTTGTCATTATGAAGATAATTGCTACTCAAACTATAGCCTTGAGCGATGTGGCACAGCGTTAAAGTCAAAACAGGAATCGATGCAATCCGCTCCAGGCCTGAACAGGAAACATTTAAAGAGTCAAGCCCTCGGAAGCCGCGGGAACAATGTTTGTGAGGACACACGAGTGAAAGGGATGCTGCAAAGATACCAAAGAACAAGCTAAGAAAGGGGGGGGGGGGGGGGGGGAATCATAGACCGTATGGGGAAATCCAACAACAACAACTATCAAGCGCAAGATATTCATTAATAATTTCATAGTCTTATATCAATAAATAAAGGATCTAGATTGTTAAAGGAGCATTATTGATTTAGGGATTAGCTTGTTTATATATAGCAGATCAACTCTAGTGTTAGCAAACTGCTTCCAATGTACACATCCGGTAAGGACACATTTGGCATCCATTTGGAGGCAGGTTTTCATGGATGAAAGTCCAATATTCAATCTTCATTAACATCTGTTTTCATTCTGTCTTGGTGCTGTAACAGTAGCAGCATGTTCCCCTATGAGATTATTGTTCAACTACGTTATTAGAATGATATTTAATGACAACATAATAATATTGAAAGTAATGCTATCAGTCTCTTTCGTCTCTTTTTTGGCAATATATTACCGTACTTTTCGGACTATAAAGCGCACCTGCATATAAGCAGCAGCAGCTAAATTGTCCGTCTGTCTTGCTCTCGTTCTGTCTCTCGGTTCCACTTTTACTTTGGCGCGCGACCTGTCTCACTCTTTTCGGGCCTCCAGCTTTTCCTGCTGGAGCCCGCCCCTGAGAGGTGGCGGGCGCGGACCGGTCATAGAGCCCATAGAGTTAAGGTGGTTAATTGTAACTGTAAAATCCATAGATCTAGGAGGTTCCCTAGTGGCCGTTAGCTGTACAAAGAAAATGGGGAAAAAAGTCGCGGTTTATAGTCCGAAAAGTACGGTAGATATTTTTGTGTGGGGCATTAGGGGAGGGAGAAAAAGAGACAACTGCAAGAAACATGAGTAAAGAAGCACTGGATTATTTACACTAGATTATCAAATGTGCTTTGTACACATATTTAATTTCTTAAATATGACAGTAATCTTCATCACAGGTATCGGCCCCTGAGGGAAACATCCGGCTCTTAAGCTGCTAAATGTTTCTGCTGCTACATGTTCACCAGCTTGTTGCTAACCATGTGGGCCTTTGCTTGCTTTTTTATACCTAACAATGTTTACTAATGCCGCATTAAGTCATCGACTGCTTATACATATAAATAAAATGTACAGTGCATTGCATTTTAAAAAGCAGCATGTTGAGAACTAGAGGTAGATAACCTTTATTAATACACCATAGTGTAGCTAAAATATGTCCTCCTGTGGAACCAGCCTTTTGTACAATCCCAGTTTGAGATATGCGTAGGTAGGTTAAAAAACAGAGCCTTTCAGAGAGCAGCCCTCCCTTAAAAGCATCAAATCAGTTTTTTCTTTCAGCAGCTATTTGCTTTGAAGTCACCCTGGCCCGTTCCAGAAAATCAATTAAAAGCATGACTAAAACATTTGCACCTAACATTTTCCACTTCCCTCTCTTTAGAGTGTTTGATGTCCCCCAATGCCTAACACTGCGTAAATGCTGAGATCACAGAGATAGTGACTGGAGGATTCTTTCAAACTTGCTCCCTGCTTTAAGAGAGGCTCAAACTTAAAGTGAAATGAAATTATGAAAAAATATCAGTGGACTCCTGCGGTGCTGTTTTCTCGACGGAGAAATTGAGGACACCTCAAAAGCCCTTCAGACAAACGGTGCAATATTATGCGCTGTAAATGTCCTCGTTAGTCTCTCAAGTCAGCAGAGACTTCTTCCTGCAGGATGTTTTGTAAATAATGTAATGCAAGTGTTTTTCGTCTACATCCCCTCTGCCCCTCCTTACTGTACATTCCCTTTAAAAGTCTCCTGGAGAGAGTTATCAGAGAGATCTGCAGTGGTCCTCCATATGAGCATACGGCTGTCGCTTAAGTAGGGCAGTACTAAGCCTTATTGTCTGCTAAAGATGTCGGAAGCACAATGGGAGAGGCCGAACCTCAACGCTCAGCTATCTACTGGGGGGAATGGGAGGTCGGTCCCCCCGGGGCCATGACGCCAAAACCATTATCCTTATCACTGCAGGACAACTCTCCGCAGGGCAGGAAAAACCCTTCTGAAAGGTCAAATGAGCGTCTCTCAGTGTGTGTGTTTACCCTCTGCCCCCCCCCCCCGCCTCTCCAACACCACACATTTCTGAATTTCTCATTAACTGATAATACATCACTCATGACCTTGTGATAAAAATACATTGGCTGGAGACAAGTCATTAATCTATAAAGAATCAGGCTGTTTAGGTTATCAGGTACGAAGGGGTATACGTGTTATCGCACACATAATGGGGAGGCTTAATTGCTCGTCTTGAGCGATGCACTATGTGAAGTGGAAGTGTGTTGTGCGTTGTGGAGCAAAGTTGAGTTCATGACGTTCGGCTGTCATCGAGCGATGTGGTTTAGGATTGGCCGGTTTGCAAAGGGGAGGAGATATCCGCTGAACAACATGCAGGAAGACAGCTTGGTCATCGCTGCAGTTGAAGAGACAAAGGTCGCTATATGGAAGTTGGATTGATGCATCGCTTTCATGCAGTTTAACGATGGATAGGGTTCTGTAGTAAAAAGTTGTAAAGTAAAGTAATAGTTTTTACTCGACCAAAGTAGAAACCTTCAGTGAGTCTGGATTAGGGGTTGCACAAGTCAGAGAATATTCAAGGAATCAAACCAAATTCCCCCCCCAAAAATGGAATACATGGAAATAAAGAGGTAAGCTTCTAAGGCTGTATTTACCAGGTCATTTGCAGATAGAAATACGTAATGTTACCGAGTCAAGCCAGCCATGCTACAATGCTGGCTGTGTGCAAGCAGGGTTTAAACCAGGGGTTCTCAAAGTGTTGATGAGTGAGGGCCAATTTAGGTACCCAATATTGGATTGAGGGCCGCCCACGAAAAAACGGAACACAAAATAATTCCAAAACAAATCCTTTCTTTATTGTACTAACCAATTATACATACAGTATACATTAAGAACTTGTAGAGGACACAAAGTTGGATTATCTACAGACAGTGACTAGCTAAAACCGCTAGCTAACTCCCGTTTCTGATTCTGATAACTTACAACAGATTTTCCGCTTAACCGCAACTCGCGAGATGCCTAGTTGCCATGCAACCAGTAATCTAGCAAACTTTCCACAAGCTGTCATTCATAATTTAGGAATGACAACCCAGGGGGCGCAGTTTTACCATTCTTAAATTCCATTCAAATTCTTACTAGATACGAACCATGGAGGATTAAAATATAACGCATGCATTTCAGCGTGTCACATTAACTATCGCAGGCCGCCAGAAACATTTCCGAGGGCCGCCATTGGCCCACGGGCCGCACTTTGAGAACCCCTGGTTTAAACTAAAGTGATCAACTTAGTTATGATTTTTTTAAACAAAAAAGTAATATTATTAAAGTTGTATTATTAAAATATGTTGGAATATTCTTTGTATATTGTTTTCATTAATTTAATGTGGACTACAATAAGAGAGAAAAGTTACCGTTCCACAAATAATTATAGTACAGTGTTCACGCTGTTTATCTGGCAACTAAAAGCTGTTTTCAAGCTTGGCAAAACACTTCTAAGATATTGTCTGGGTCCCTGGAGAGGTCGGCAAAATGTAGTTTTCACTAATGCTTAAGCTTGGGAATATAACACCCAATCAGAAATAACTGTACTGAATACACAACACAAAAGCACACCACAGATTGGTCTCCCAAAGCAGGATTATTCAATTATCAGTTTAACGGCACTGAATACAAGGCTGAGTGGCTCTTTGTACTTCAGTCCTTGGTTCTGGGTTTTACTTTATTCAACTAACTTGATAATCCATCTACTTGAGACGGGCCACTACTGAATGGAAAACAGAAAGAAAAAACACCTCGCCTATGTGTGCAGAATAAAACTCGACGATAGTCAAAACGATAGTCATTGCAGAATATTCTGAAAGAAACAATGTTGACTAAAGTGATGTGTGCAAATGTTGCCGGTTGTGTGTTAAATTGAAGTTAAGCTATAGAAAATCTGCCCATGCCGTCTCAAATGTCAGTGTCAAATCATAGGCAATGTTGAGCTTTGATAAAAAAGCTCTTAGCACTTAGTAGGAAGTCCATCCCCATGGAGAACTTATAATCAGCTGCTCTGCTGTAGTCTCATTTGCAAAGTGCTTATACTGTTTGCAAACTTTCCACAAAGCTTCAGGGTGAGGCGACACACAGTATTGTGCGAAATATAAAAATATCCAGGTTATACATTTGAGTGTGAAAATGATTTTAATACCTGCAAATCACCATGTAAACAAAGTCTCTGGTGGAGGAGTCAGCCTCACTGCTAACACAGCTCCAGACTTTTAAATCTCAAATTAATTGCTCGGCTTTATGTGCACGCCATCTTCCACGCCTGAGTGTGACTTTCTTTGCCAGCTTCAATTTGTCGACGTAGGTGTTAAACTTTACAAATGGAGAATGTTTCAGGCACTGAGCCTGCACTATGCTAGCCAGCAGCAATGTGCACTGTGGCTCGCTTTACTGTAACGTATGCTAGGGCTCCAGCTGTTTTGCATACGTTTTCGTCGTCCGCTACAGGCGGAGAGGTGACAGTGAGGCAGATGAGGACATCCAGAGCGGTGTGAAGGATGATGGCAGCCGTTCCCCCAGGCCACGGTGATGGCACTGCATCGATCCAGCCACTCCGGGGCCTGAAGTGCAGAGCGCCTTTTGGCTTTGTCAGCACGGTTCAGCTCAGCGTTGCTCCAACTCCCCTGATCACCGTCAGAAACCCAGGAGGAAAATAAACGGAGAATAGGAGGAGAACATGCTGATGGATCCGGAGCCAGACAGGCAGCGCGGGATTGGCTAAATAACTGCTAACTACTCACCAGGCACTTCTTTATCATTCTCTAGCTGTTTCAGGCAAGTGAATGTTTACTGTCAGGCAGGGGAAATGAGGAAGACAGAGTGGGGGGTTTGGAGCTGTTCCTCCTCCATCCACCTCCAAACACAAGCACCTGCTAGTGCTATTCAGCCTGCCAACTGCTTCTCTGCTGAACTTCATTCTGCTAATCCTCTCACATATTTACTCAGGTGGAGGTGTGCTGGCACCACCGAAGGCATTTTGTCTTCAGATGGCCACTGTTTGCCTTCGGAGGTGATTCACTTCGTACACTAGTTTATATCTTATGACATTAATCTCTCAAGTCACCGTGGATATACCCAGAGACTTTCTGCTCTCTCTCCGCTTACTGAATAGAATCAATAGGAGCCAGACCTTGGACTCTGAGCTTCCGGTTTTGTTGTCAACGCTTTTAGTTTAAGTCTCCTCTGGACATGAGTCATGGTAGCGGCGACCAGAGAATCTGTAGAATCTGAAAGCAGAGGCCTTGGCACTAAAGAGCCTTTGAAGTGCACGGACTGAGAGATGGAATTTGGTTAAAACCTCACGTCATGGGGTGAGTCTGGGGCATCTTGAATATGGCAGTGAAGGTTGAGCGTAGAGTTAAGCAATTTGGCCCTGAGCCTTTTAGACGCTACCACGCTCAACAATATAAAGGCTTCCAAATATCTTTGGAAACATGAAAGCAATAGGTTGACATTTTGGAAATGTGCTAATGCTTAAATGTGATAATTACCCTTCTTGAAGATAAGAAAGATGATTTCAGCAGCAGCTTGTTAGCTTAGCTCAACACAAGGAGTGGGATCAGGGAACACAGCTAAAGGTTACAAACTTCAACTAACCAGCACCTCCAAAGCTCACTTATTCACATGTTTGTCATTACTGATAAAATCAAGACATACTGTGTTGATAGGTGAGTGTTAGTGCACTCCGTTACATTAACTTCTAACTAGCTCGATGGTTTTGCCATAAGCTAATCATACCTCAGGATTTTTGAGCACCTTAAAGTGACTCATGAATTTTAGACTTCACTTTCAAAGAGTCATTAAAAAAAACATTTAACTGTAAAAACTAACTCAAATCATTCTTTGAGGACTTGTAAAACTGAACTTAGTCTTTCTGCTGTGCACGGGGAAAAAGCTTTCATTTACCCCATAATTATGTGTGTGTTCAGCAATAACGGCACAGTGAAATCCATTAGGCACAATTGCTATGTTGGCATGGGAACCGTTTAGGTGGGATAAGCTAATTTCTGCACACACAGGGAAATGTGCAGGTTGTCAGATGTGGAAAGACGACAAATATCCATCTATGCGTCGACATTATCAAGCTAGCTTGTTTTAGGCTAGAGAGAAACATGTGTTTCTCCGGGACCTACATTACGATGCGACCCTGCACATACACCTAATGCATGTTGTTAGCATCACTCAATGCTAATTCTGTCAATCAACATGTTTTTATTATAATTGTATACATATTTGTACAACAATGTTAGATATATATGAGCTATAAATGCACTAGTGGATAAGTTGTTCATAAAAGCTAGTTCATAGACATCCCTCGATGTAATTCTGATGTAAGTATTTCCTATGAAAAGCTTGACGGGAAATGTCAAGCCGGCTGTCATTAAAGGCGCGGTGACATTTGTATTCCATCTTTCAAAGCAGTGATTCCATCTCTGCCAACAGAGGCCCTAATCTCTGCTGTGCCCCAACAGACAGAAGCAAGACAGATTAACTCAATTACTCTTTTACTTGAGTGAATGACGGAAACAATACAATTCTCATTTAAATCTAATCCTGCGTGGGAGCAGCCGAGGAGCAATATTGCAGGTGTGGGGAAGGGGAGCGCGTGAGGCTCGAAAATGAATTCTGAAGGCAGCCGGAGTGTTTGCTCTCTTTTTTCATGCTCTCTCTTAACCACAGTCAGAAAGCAGCATAGTGAGAGACACAGCAGGCGGGGAGACAGAGAAGAGGAGATAGGGGGAAATATGGGCAGATACACATGATGGAGTGACAGACAGGAAGGGAGTCAGGCAGAGGGGGAGAGGAATGAGAGAGACAGAATTGGGTTTACAGCTCCAATATGTCAGAGTTAGTTTGCAGGATGAAGCAGCAAAAAATCGACCAATTTCCACAGTGCTGACACACCCGAACTAATACCCTGCGCGGGGCATTACAGTCAGCCTTGTGTATGAAACATGTTGTGCAGTGACGTGCGGTGAGGCACTGACTCATTCAGTCAGATTTACAAATATTATATTTTGACCTTAATCGAAATATTCGGTTATTTTCAAAAGCTTTTTTAGTCTGATGCTTCGATTCATTTTAAACAGACCGTTCAACAAAAGGATACCCACAATTTAAATATTGGATGGTTCTTTCTTAGTAAGATTCCATTTTCATTACAATTGTGGTCTTACCTTGACTTGAAGTCCATGCTATCCGTCTGGACAACAATCTCTATTACTTTTTTGTAAAAGTCCTCCTTATCTTCCTCTAGTTTCAAAAGTCTAGTTTGTTGTTCGCGTCTACCGTCCCTGCGTAGAATAACAGTAGCAACAAGAACCTGTGGGCTCACTTGCGCCCCCTTCAGTGCGGCAGAGGTTATGGCTGCCTCTCCCGTAGTTGTAGCGGAGCTCGAAAAATTTGCTGATTTTGACTATAAAAAGCTATTGGAATCAAACATAAATCACATTTACAAAACAGATCAGTGACATTTTATTATTATTACTATTTAGTTTTTCCGTTACATTGGAGTATGACCAGTCTATGAGTATGACAGGTGAGGCTCTGCCTCCCCTGACTACACGTCGCTGATGTTGTGACACATGTGGCTTCTGTATTGTCTGCAGCATCTGTTGCAGGGACACAGATGGCAGAGGCTATCCTCACCATCGCTACGCCTCGTGGGAGATGTGGTCCGTGATGACGTTTTACTGACAGTGTAGGCCATCTGTCAACACATGACAGACCGTTTTTTTTAACTTCCTCCTCTCTCATAAACATGGATCACGGGGGGGTTGGTCGTGGAAAGGCCGTCACGGTGTGAAGGATGGATATTCGTACGGTAAGCAGTAAAAGGTCAGGGCTGGGCGCTCTGTGGCAGCAGCATCAGTGAAACCCTGCAGGGGTAACAGCGGTGAAACCCCAGATCCTCAACAAAGCTCTGTCAGACTGCAGGAGAAAGCTGTCACTGCAGACGCCTAAACCTTTACCGCCCCTCCCTCTCCCTCACATTCACTCTCGCCTTGCTCTGACTCATTGTGTCAGCTCTTCACACTCTCCCCATTCTCTCCTGCCTTAAGCGAGATGCAGAGAGCAAAAGGGAGAATGGGTCCATCTTTTGCTGCTGTAAACAAAAAGAAAAACTCTTTGTGTGAATTCTTATATCCCCTGTCTGTGTGCCACATCGCACTTCTCTCTGTTCCAATGCAAGACGGCGTTTCCATCCTTTTTCCTCATTTACTGCTCCTTTGGTTATTCAACGATAAAAATAAATTGAAGGACGGGGAGATAATGAAGATATGATGAGAACTAGGCAGAGACAGGGATCCAGGAATATTGAAATTGACTTGAGCAGATCCACCGCTTTCTCCTCTCCCTCGTACTGAATGGTGATACGGGCTCATTAAAAATGCATTGCTCAACTATGAAAAGAGCGGACGTCTGCATCTCGGCCGGACTGAAAGACAGACACCGACGTCTGGACTGTCTGTGGCTTTGGTGTGTACCGTCATGTCTGGTTCTGCAAAGATTGACTTTTGAGATTCAGGTCTAGACAACAACATAAAGGATTAATGGATTAAACAAAGCAGAGTCATCCAAAAAAGCCTGTACACATTTCAGTCAGTCTGTTTTTCTTCCTATGCTACAGTAGACGCCTCAAGTTGAGCTTTTACCATTTTACTCAAAACAACACATGACAAAGAGAAAAATAAAGTCTTTAGGATTCCTTATTTGAAAACAATCAACTTGATGGTAAGATATATCAATAGTTAAGTAAAAAATGCCTCACAAAACACATAATGAGGCATCCTCTGGGAACCATGAATGTCTTTAAAAGATTTCATGGCAATCCATCTAATTGTTGATGATGAAGCCATATCTAGGAGCTTATATTATTTAATAGTTATCCATTTATTTTATTGTTTTGTTTATAGTAAATCTTCCTTTTAATTATTATTTAAGTTGATCAAATAAGTTGTACTATGCCTCTGTTTTTTGTAAAGGCAGCCTTTGGGCGCCGGGGGAGGGGAGGCCTGCTCATTATAAATATGGGATACAGGTGGTAGTGAGCGGCGCACCCGGTAGGCTTATGGTTTTTTACCATCGGGTAAGAAGGAAGAGAAAATGCTTGATGTGTTGATAATAAATGGCACTGAAACGACTTTTGCTCGGACCTTGATTTTTACCCATGCGTAAGATTCGCTGACGGGTGCCACAGCGGCACTTTACTTTGCGTTATATTTCTCTTATATTTTTATGATTTTGGCCGCTATAGTTGAAAATATATGAAAGTCTAAGAAAAAGTGGTGGCCATCCTTGGAATTGCTAGAATGGTGAGAAATGACAGACATGTGCTTTATATCGAGAAAAAGAGGGAAAGAAACTGAAAAGCCTTCACCCGAATGTCAGTAGATTCAGACTAATGTACTGCAGGTGCTTTCAGTAATGAGAATCTACTCGTATTATATTGGTAGAAAGTGTACAAGGTAATAATGTTCAGAAATATTTGTTGCAAAACCTTCTTAACTCTTTTAATGCTGTAAAGCAAACACAGTATCTGCCTCCTGTGTATGAATATACAAGGACGTCTGTATAAATCCACACAAAGTAGTATTCAATGATAGTTTGCCTGCACTAAACACTAAACATTAAACATGTCTGGGGTTATATCGACCGTCTGTTCTGTTTGTGATGTTCAGGTGGAAATTAATAAGTAGTGTCCTAATGAACCGGATGAGTACTTTAATAAGAGCTGTATTCAAACACTTCTTTTTCATATCTCTTCTTGAACAAAATCACCAACACGTTTTTAAAGTCATATTATATTTTATAATAAAACGCTTATAAAGATGTTCCCAAAAACCACAATGTTTTATACCTAAAGTATTTGGATGTTTTACATTATATTAAATGTGTACTTTTTAAATGTAGAAGACTTAATGCAGGAACTTACTGTTGAAATGATTGATATAGTTCTTCTATTATTACCTCAACCGAGAAGGTTATGTTTTATATTATGTCTTTTATCTGTTCATGAGACTTGGTGTGAGTGTGTTGAATCGGCGCTGGAAAAAACGTTCAAATGTTGGAGCAGATCTGAATGACGGTGCAGAAAAACATTTTTATTTCCCAATGTTCTTCACGTTGCGTCATAGGTCATTTAGCCTCGATCCAGGTCTGTGCTCTCCATGAGCCTTTCTAGTTTGATTAAACATTTCATGAGTTTCTGCCTTACAATTATTTGTTTTCAGTCCTATCAATAGTTAGTTGGGAACAAAAATGCAAAGGTTAGAACATTGCCACATTCAGTAGCTTTGAGGACCAATAGAAGGAAGCAAACACTTCAATTACATTGGCAACATGAGGGAGAAGAGACAGTAGAGTTTGGAGCCGGACATAACTGTGAGCTATACAAACCACACTTATATTTAGTTTAGGCTAACATTACCCCAAAGTCTAGTTTGAGGATATTTCCAACTACTGCATGATGATGTCTTCTTACTACAATTCTACAATCTTTTCAAGTGGGTTTCAATCGTTTGTTTGAGTATTCACATAGGGTATGTTTTATTATTCTAGAGAGAGATAGTTAGCAACCAATCTTTTTTAGACCCAGTTTGTTTTTCTTATAAATACCATTTGGAGTTAGAGTATTTTTATTTTCAGGGATGGATGTTTAGTCCTATTTTCCACTGGTGCACAACTGATGATATCAATCACTGTTATAACAGAACAATGCTTTTACTGAAGTTTGCAATTTTTGTATTTACCTGCTGGCCTTCAAGATATCTAAGGTCCACCCACCCATCCATCCATCCATCCATCTGCCCATCCATCCACCCGTCCATCCATCCGGCCATCTGCCCATCCACCCATCCATCCATCTGCCCATCCATTCGTCAATCCATCTGCCCATCCATTCGTCAATCCATCCATCCACCCACCCATCCATCCATCCATCCGTCCGTCCGTCCATCCATCCATCCATCCATTCGTCAATCCATCTGCCCATCCATTCGTCAATCCATCCATCCACCCATCCATCCATCCATCCATCTGTCCATCCGTCCGTCAATCCATCCGTCCATCCATCCATCTGCCCATCCGTCCGTCCGTCCGTCCATCTATCCGTCCGTCCATCAATCCATCCATTCGTCCATCCATTCAACCATCAATCCATCCATCCATCTACCTACCTACCCATCCATCTACCTACCCACCCACCCACCTACCCATCCACCCATCCGTCCATCCATTCAACCATCAATCCATCCATCCATCCATCCATCCATCCATCCATCCACCCACTCACCCATCTATCTACCCACCCACCCACCCATCCATTCAACGTCAATCCACCCATCCATCCATCCACCCCCAGGGTCTCCTACTAGTCGGATGTCCCAAGAATACCTGAACATAGGGGAATATGAAAGGTCTCCTGAACCCTAAATGACTTTGGCTGACTCTGTTTAGTAAACTAATTCTGGATATCTGAGCTTCTCAGCCGTGCCTAAGGACTGAGATAAACTCATTGAGGCAACGCTTACCCAATGGGGTCAATATGTTTAGAGGGCTGCAAAGTAAATTGACTCGTAAATGACGGGCTTTGTATACGAATATAGTTTAAGAAAGTAAACATGCAACAACAATTGATATACGGGCTCATAGTATTACAGTAAACATATCAGGATCACTCTAAGTAGTCATTAAAAGTGATGTTGTGTATTATTCTTAACTTAGAATTAAATGAGGCTGCCAACATATTTTTCAGCAGAAAAGATTCCTGATGCGAGTAGATTAGATCTTTATAACAGAAAATAAAATGACAAGATAAACTTAATAAGGACTTGGAGTTGTTTTGTTTCAGTAATGAATAAACGGATGCAAAACGTTCAAAGTAATGACCGAGACTCTTTAATTTAGGGGAACTCAAATCAAACACCAGAGTGGAGCATCATCTGTGGGAGTATGATAAGCCGCTTGTGCACATAAGCTAAAGGCTACAAATTGATTCCAGTCAAAACTAGTAAAACCACCTAAAAATACATTGCATTAAATCTGTTTTTGTAACTGGCCTCCAGCAGCTGAGTATTGATTGAGCGCTAAGTCACAAATAAGTCTGCATCAAATGAACATCCCTTTGCCACAGCGTTGTTTGGCTGCTGCTCTGCTCCATCATTCTGCACACAGACACACCCACACAAACTACAGCATCAACGATCACGCCTCTATGCCGATGAGGTTATAACTGTTATCGATTACGTGGAGGGTGTGCTCGAAGCTAAAATATCATGTCAGCTATAATGACCTTCGCAAATGCATGAAAGCAATAGATTTACATAAAATCTTTGAAAATCATGTTAATCTGCTCAGAATGTGTTGAATATTCATGATATTGGAGCAATGGGGTGCAACAACCTGCTAGCAGGGTGGCAATAACAAAATATCCATGTCCGATATTAAGATCCTTGGACACCAAATACATGCTTATTGGAGTTACTGGCGGTTACATTTAATGTGTACCGATAGTAAAGCATCCACAGAGTCTTAGTATACTGCATTAGTCAATATTTGACACACACTGTGTTTCCTGAAGGTCAAAACGTGTGAAACATTTGGAGAGCAGGAATGTGTGTCACCCTTGTGCTCAGATGTACACAAACTAATTTGGGTAGAAATGTGTCATAGCACCACTTATGGTCACAAACTTCACAAGGTACCTTGAATGAACGGTCAGATTTGGACCAAAAACCACACAATTGCATTTTGGGCCATTTCACATCATCCAGTCGAGACATTTTTGGTGCGACGATGCAGAAAAGGAATAATAGCAGGAATGGCAGGATATAAAAATGCATTTGTATTACTGATTTAATCATTTTAATTATATTAAAATGTGAATAATATAGCTGAGATTAAATTAAACGTCGTCTAATTTGTATTTTTAGTTCAAAAATAAGATTGAAATACTTGGTGTTTCATGATTTAATTAAATCTGAAACAATGTGATCGTTATAGATTACCTGGAATTAAATATAGAAGTAGTGTGGAGTGTTTCAAAAAGTACACTTTACATCAGGCGTTACTGTCTTAACTTTCCAGTGCATGTCGTGAAGCAATAATAAAAGATTATCCATCTATCTTTAACGACTTTATTTTGTAGATCACAAGAAAAATCATGCTGGAAATAATGATCTAACAGACAATGTGTGTATGCCTTCCCTAACCATCACGGTTTGATCTTCAGTGTTACCTTTGAAACAGTGATATCGGTGACCTTATACAGCAGGATTACTAGAGAAATAAAGAGAAAGACGGCATGAGAGAGAGAGGGTTGTATGGTGAGGAAGAGAGGCGAAGAAATTGAGAGAGCGATCATGTATAATTTAAGGACAAGTGGCTCTCCCCCGAGACATCTCTGTCAGTTAATAGGTCACAGTTATTAACGCAAGAAACCGCCAAAGCCTGCGCAGTGCATCGCAGCGCTTTGGAGGCAACAAGAAAAGGGAAACTGAAAAGCAAAGAGGACATAGAAAGGCGGGGCGGATTAAGCAAAAGAGATGTGGGTAGGAGATAAAAGAACCGGGGAGGGCGAAGAAAATAAAAGGAGCAAGCATGAAAATCAGCCAGGACGCAGGGGAGCCGGTGATCAGATAAAAATAGACAGAATGAAAGAGGGATGAAGAGGCGAGTCATGTTCATGGTGGAACGTGCACTTCAAGACCTTAATAGTTCACAGAGTCGCTTCGAGTGTACAGTAAAATCATTGTGTTAGCATTAGGTATGGAACTATTCTTTAAAATACCTTCATTTGTATTCATCTAATTAGACTTCACAAATTATAAAATGACTATTCATTCCCGTACACAACTTAAAATATGCAACCACACATCGAGAGAGCTTCCATGTTGATATTATTTTGGCAGCACTGAAAGCTACACTATGGAAGGATAATATCATCACGGCCGGATGTTCTCACTCCCTACACACGCTACATCTGAGCCAGTGGCCTTAGTGTGTAAACTATGGTGCTCCACATTCCCCTATAGCGCCCATTATGCTCATGCAGCGCTGCCTCTAGTAGTCAGTTGGTACACAGGTATATTTGCGTGTATGTTGCATGTCTACATCAGAAGGAGCAGTGGGGGCCGTACGGCGGTGATGCATAGGTTGGAATGAAGCCACAGTGTATGTGCACATTCTTGACCATATGACCATTAGTGTTGAAATTGTATAATCAGAAATGCATGGCAAACCTTTTCAGTCTTTGATTATGAGTCCCGACTGAGGCTATGAGACCTCAGCTAACGATGGCCGCCCTGAACATACAAAAGTATCTAAATGTGCCATCGATGAGATCATCACTGCTGCCGTCTGTGGCTGATCTCCAGCTCATCAGAGCAGGATAGGAAGCCACGGGTTTGTGTGATCCAGGCTGACTGTGTGCACAGCAGTGTTGAGCTAATCACTTAACGGGTCCGCTGAGGGAGCGTGCCTGCCGAGCGAGAGGCAACGTGTGTGTTTGTGTGTGTGTGTGAGAGTGAGCGCAGTGAGGATGACAGAAGGATTTTGGCAGAACCAGGTCACTCTGTTCTACCAGGTGAATGTGTATGTGGGTGGACAGGATAAGGAGGTGTATTTGCGTGTGTGTGGGTGTGTGTGTGTGTGTGTGTGTGTGTGTGTGTGTGTGTGTGTGTGTGTGTGTGCACCGTATGGCTGCTTCGTGATGTCTGAAAATGCACTGCCAAAAAGTATTTTCATCATGTTAACTTTTGAAATGTTTATGAAGGGAAAACATAGCTACTGAGAGACATGTTAGCAGCTCTGCACTAATTACAGATGCACAACGAATGATGACATCGGCAGACAGATCTTCCCAGCAAGAGATAAGAATATTGTGGCTCAAATTAGATTATTCAATCATAATGTTTTCTTCCGAGTGTGTCAGCAGGATTATGGGTGAAAAGTGAAACCGGGTGGAAGCGGGTAACATGAGCAACAGACCCCATTCCACGTTGGGGCGGATCCCATCATGCGGCAGGTATGTTCAATTTCCATTTACATTGCCGGTAAAAGCATTTGGGCTGCGTTCATGTGCCGTCAGCAAAATCAGAAAATGATTTCCCAACTGCAAACATGTATCTGAAAGCCCCCTTGAAGTCGAAACAAGTATTTGTAGCGTCCATGTTGTTTCCACACAACCACTTAAAGCTGGTGAACATGGTCGGACGTCAGAAAAGCAAGTTTCCATCTCTGGAAATGGGATCCTCCAAAGAGCACTTCCATTTTTATGATGCTGCGTTTGGGTCCCTCCTGTGTTCATAACAATTATCATCACGTTGTGACGAGCTGACAGTGTGTCGGTTGTTCTCTACTTCCAGGAGAGAGGCAGGTAGAATAGGGAGAGTGAGCGTGAGTCGTAGTCGTATGTTGGTTTATCTTTAATCCGATGCTAGCTCAGAACCACCAGTGCTTATTTTAACTCTTTGACAACTTTGTTTAAAGCAACTGCTTCTGATCCCTACAGGGAAATGCTTGCATGTGCATGCAGTGAAATATGAATTAGCTGCTAATGTAGCCCACTGTGGGCCCAGGCAGTGACGTGATGTGAACAGTGTGCTGCCCAATGAGTGTCTCCGGAGGAGGCAGGTACGCGTCTTCTGTCCCTCCAGCCGGCCCAGAGCAGCGCCCTCCTCGCAGCATCATTAACTGCTACCGTAACCATGACAGAAACACACGCTCTTGGAATGAGGCTAAGTGACATGTTCATGCATAGAGACTACAACACATGCAAAGTAACGTCATGTCTCGACACAGAGACGTACCATGATGAAGATGATTCGTTAGGAAAACTCGCATGTTTATTTAAATGAAGAATGCTTTAAAAATGTATTACATTAAAGATGCATTGAAGCAAAGGCAAAATACAAACGTACACTTATCTTGGAAGGTGATGATGCAGTACTTAATCATATCGTTAATGGGTGGCTAAATAATGAGTTGTTTCCCTTAATGGCCGTACAGGCTGGGACTCAGGAGAGCAGCTTTTACCGTTTGATTAATCCAGGTCAAGATGCTTAGGACCCCTGTTTGTTTGTTGCCCTGAAGCAGTGACCATCAACTGGTGGCCCGCGGGACACATCCGGCCCGCCAGACATTCTCCTCCAGCCCGCATGGCGGGGGTGACTGTGGCGTTGGCGGAGTGGTTAGTGCGTTCGTTTTTACATCTCGTGAGTAATGTGCAGTACCGGAGTCCAACAGAGAGGCAGCAGCTGACTGCAGTAGCCTGCGTACTGCGTAGCCTTCCCTGCCCTGAAGAAGAAGTGATCCTTCGCTAGCCTGGCCCGTCCACACAGCGGCGTGCGCTGAAGCTTCCAACGCTTCTGCCCATTCACTTTGAATGGGGTGACGTCACTTTTAGCCGAACTGCATTTTGGGAAGCGACGTGGAGTGTTGCTGGCGTTGCTCGCTTCAAAAGTTGAGCAATGCTCAACTTTTGACGCCTCGACGGAGGCGTCAGCCAATCGAATCATATGCTAGTACAAGCTCTAGCCAATCAAACCGCGTGCTTGTGTGTCTGGGGCGGGAGATTCATGTGATTGGTTGTCGAGTGTCAGACACGCCGCTGTGTGGACGGGCCGCGAAGAATCTGCTTTATGCGCACCGTAGCAGTAGCCCCGCTGCGAGGCTCCGGCGAGTTGACAGTAGGCTACATGGAGCGAGCATGCTCCACTAGCACCCCCCCCCCCCCAACAGAGTCCCGACAGAGAGGCTTCGTTAGTGTGAAGAGTCTGCTTTATGGGTTTATGCGTTCCGCTGCGAGGCTCCGGCGACTTGACAGTACATTACAGTAGTAATGCAGGGCTATATAAAAGACGCTGGCCCCTGAAAGTGTCTCTTAGATTAATTTTGGCCCTAGGACAAATGTAGTTGGTGATCCCTGCATTTTTATTTTCTGCTTCAGACAAACAGCCTTTCATTTATCACATCCCGGGACTGAACAGACACCTGTCGCAAAGCTGGCACCAGAGACCAACAGGAAAGGAGCGCCTGGGGGGAAACGAATGCTCAGTGTGCTTCGTCCTAAATATTAACCAGCCGCTTCCTGCTCCAAACCTGCTGATGGTAGCCAGTTCTGGAGAGACGGGGGGTGGGGGGGGGGGGGGGGGGGGGGTGCGCTCCAATCCTCAGCGGACACCACTACCCTACTTGCGCGGAGGTGACCCCCATGTGTTCTACACGGCCCTAACATTCACCATTGTTATTTATGAGCTTGCAAAGGTGTCCTTTTGCAGGGAGACCGTGCGCCACCTGTTTTAGCAGTAGGTTAAAGTACAGCGCGGTGTGTTCTGCAAAGGTGACACTGCAGGTGCCTGAGTACAACTACTTGGCAAGTCTTTAACTAGGCTGCGAGCTTTAAAAAGGTCTCATATTTTAAGAAGTGAGATTTGCATGTCGTTTTGATTAAGAATCGGGTCTAGGTGCAAATTGAACACTGGTAAAGTTTTGTAAAAGTTCAAGCCACTAAGAAACACCCATAGTCTAAATGTGCCTTTTGGGATGTTGCCATGGTCAGGATATCACAACTATAGTATCCATAGAGTAGTCAGACAACAATGCCACGGTGCTGTTAGTCATTCTCCAGCAGTAATGAGAAAGAGCGCATTTACAAAAGACCCATAAATGCTGACCAATCAGAGACTGGGCCTTTTTGGGAGTTAGGCTTAAAGAGACATGACGGAGGGGGGATACATTCAGACAGTATGAGAGAAAACCTTTTTGATTTGTTTACATTAACCATCTAAACATGTTCTGGTAGAAACCCTTAAACACTTTCCATAAAATGTCCCCTTCATTTGTATTCATGTAAGTGCTGTGAGGATAATCAAAATATTGTCTTCAAATGCTTTATGATAATAACCATTATAACATTACTACATTTCAGCGTGCCCATTATGCTGGACTATGTCTGAGCCAAGCCTTTGCAACATCACGAGTTGTTTCTCTCTGTTTCCAGTAAGTATGTTAAGCTAAGATTACTCAACTGAACAAAAAAGAGGATAAACATGTTTCTAAAAATGTGATACAATTTCTCTCAAGAGTGAGAACATGGAGAAAAAGCACATAATAGAGACTTGAAGTACAACTATTCAAGAAACCGCCACAAACTGTGACCAGTGTCTGGACATGTGTTGTTAAAACAGAGGCTTTAACGGTGGCTATTCGTATAATATTACATTTACAAAGAATGGTATGTGCCACATGAAGTGCAACAGCAATTTAAAGGTCCCTATTATAGTGTTTTTCATCAATATATTATAGCTCTCATATATACACAACACATGTCTCATGTGCTTTGCTCCAAACACCAAACAGATCATTGCAGCATTACCCATAATCCCCTCTGTTTCAGCCCTGTTTCAAAAGTGCTGATTCTCTGTCTGTGACTTTAGATGAAAACAAGGAGCCCCTCCCCACGCCCCTCTGAGAGACATTTGGTTACAAAGAACTCAAAGGAGCTCTAGGAGGAGATTCAGGTGATAAGGGGGGGGGGTTGCCTTGGTTGCTGATTGGCTGATGGTTACACAAGACAACACATCGTTATGACATCATAAAGTGGCCAAAATCTGATCAGCTCATTTTCAGACAGGTTTTTATAGAAATGGATCAAAAAGAGAGAGAATCTTTGTTCCTGAAACTTTCAGAGTCTCTTTCCACAGAGAAGACACATGTTGATGTAGAAGAGACATGAAGAAGAGGGGACACATGGTGATGGAGAAGAGACATGAAGAAGAGGGGACACGTGGTGATGGAGAAGAGACATGAAGAAGAGGGGACACATGGTGATGGAGAAGAGACATGAAGAAGAGGGGACACATGGTGATGGAGAAGAGACATGAAGAAGAGGGGACACATGGTGATGGAGAAGAGACATGAAGAAGAGGGGACACGTGGTGATGGAGAAGAGACATGAAGAAGAGGGGACACATGGTGATGGAGAAGAGACATGAAGAAGAGGGGACATATGGTGATGGAGAAGAGACATGAAGAAGAGGGGACACGTGGTGATGGAGAAGAGACATGAAGAAGAGGGGACATATGGTGATGGAGAAGAGACATGAAGAAGAGGGGACACATGGTGATGGAGAAGAGACATGAAGAAGAGGTGACACGTGGTGATGGAGAAGAGACATGAAGAAGAGGGGACACATGGTGATGGAGAAGAGACATGAAGAAGAGGGGACACGTGGTGATGGAGAAGAGACATGAAGAAGAGGGGACACGTGGTGATGGAGAAGAGACATGAAGAAGAGGGGACACATGGTGATGGAGAAGAGACATGAAGAAGAGGGGACATATGGTGATGGAGAAGAGACATGAAGAAGAGGGGACACGTGGTGATGGAGAAGAGACATGAAGAAGAGGGGACATGTGGTGATGGAGAAGAGACATGAAGAAGAGGGGACATATGGTGATGGAGAAGAGACATGAAGAAGAGGGGACATATGGTGATGGAGAAGAGACACGAAGAAGAGGGGACACATGGTGATGGAGAAGAGACATGAAGAAGAGGGGACACATGTTGATGGAGAAGAGACACGAAGAAGAGGGGACACATGGTGATGGAGAAGAGACATGAAGAAGAGGGGACATATGGTGATGGAGAAGAGACATGAAGAAGAGGGGACACATGGTGATGGAGAAGAGACATGAAGAAGAGGGGACATATGGTGATGGAGAAGAGACATGAAGAAGAGGGGACACATGGTGATGGAGAAGAGACATGAAGAAGAGGGGACATATGGTGATGGAGAAGAGACATGAAGAAGAGGGGACACGTGGTGATGGAGAAGAGACATGAAGAAGAGGGGACACATGGTGATGGAGAAGAGACATGAAGAAGAGGTGACACGTGGTGATGGAGAAGAGACATGAAGAAGAGGGGACACATGGTGATGGAGAAGAGACATGAAGAAGAGGGGACACGTGGTGATGGAGAAGAGACATGAAGAAGAGGGGACACATGGTGATGGAGAAGAGACATGAAGAAGAGGGGACACGTGGTGATGGAGAAGAGACATGAAGAAGAGGGGACATATGGTGATGGAGAAGAGACATGAAGAAGAGGGGACACATGGTGATGGAGAAGAGACATGAAGAAGAGGGGACACGTGGTGATGGAGAAGAGACATGAAGAAGAGGGGACACATGGTGATGGAGAAGAGACATGAAGAAGAGGGGACACGTGGTGATGGAGAAGAGACATGAAGAAGAGGGGACACATGGTGATGGAGAAGAGACATGAAGAAGAGGGGACATATGGTGATGGAGAAGAGACATGAAGAAGAGGGGACACGTGGTGATGGAGAAGAGACATGAAGAAGAGGGGACACATGGTGATGGAGAAGAGACATGAAGAAGAGGGGACACATGGTGATGGAGAAGAGACATGAAGAAGAGGGGACATATGGTGATGGAGAAGAGACATGAAGAAGAGGGGACACGTGGTGATGGAGAAGAGACATGAAGAAGAGGGGACACATGGTGATGGAGAAGAGACATGAAGAAGAGGATTTTGCACAATAGGTGACCTTTGAGATTGTAAAAGAGTCCATAAAAAAACATTATAATGATGAGATTTTCTTTCATTATAATGATTTGAGTCCCCTCACAAAATCCCTCTCTTTTTTTATCTTTTCTAAAAGGCTAAAAAATAAAAGACCCTTCTTTGGAATGGTTTGCACTCCTGGCTTAATGGAAGCTTAGGCGCGAGATTCAGGTGCAACAAAGAACAGGGTCCTTTGCAGAGACACCTTGAGCAGCCCTTTAATGCTGATTCTTTGATTGTATTTCTCTAAAGGACGGTTCCCATTTAGGAAAGCAGTCAAGCACAGACTTAAGGATATAATCAGAGCTGAAGATCGCCATCTGCACTGTATCTGTGATTAAATGGAGAGGACCTAGGTTGGCACTTTCCGTATAAAGGGCTGTTATGCTGAATAAGGGCCCTTGGGGTTTATTATCAGTTCTTTTAAAATGCATGGCATTGAGTAGAACTACAACAAAGACCGACATCAGTCAGCAGCCGCGCAGCTCTCGGTCTGGCCAAGGATGCTCCGGGACGATGGCTATTACCCAGTTTATCATCACAGACGTAAAAGCAGCCCTCTGCAAGACCGACTCTCCTTTCTTCCTTCCAATTTAATAATGTCGAAGGCCATTTCTTTAAACATTCTTAGTTGGGCTTGTATTTCAGAGGTAAACCTGATTATACTAGCTGTACGTACACTGGGGTTCTCACAAAGTAGTTGTCAAGTCCACTGTCAAAGCCCCTCGTTGACCATGCGGACTAATCGTTCATCTGCGGTCTTAGCACAGTGGAGTATTAAAGCAGTGGCAACGCATTTACAGCAGCTGCAGCTTTGCTGTGGAGAGTTGCTGAGGCAGCACAACGCAGCAAGAGGCAACAACACATGTGGCTGTACCTTTCAATGCTGGACTACAATTAACCCTGGTGTTGTGTTCACACGCTGTTACCGTTCATGGTGTTCGCGATTTATTTTCTGACCTCGTTAGTTAATCCTCTACTGGTTGTATTTTAGATATGTTTTGGCAAAAATGAATCAAATGAAAACAAAATGTGACACACACACACACACACACACACACACACACGCACACACGCACACACACACACGGTCAATGGA